>NC_055690.1:33760441-33862734 GCF_017639745.1 Melanotaenia boesemani | reverse complement strand
CAAAGAGAGTTATGTGAAGTTCATGAAAGATGTTATTGAAAAGGGTGAAGCAGAGGAGGTCCATGACAAAGGAAATGAAGGAGAAAGGTGGTACATTCCCCACCATGGAGTTTATCACTCCAAAAAACCTAATAAGCTCCGTGTAGTTTTTGATTGTTCAGCTAAGTATGGGGGAACTAGTCTAAATGAACACCTCCTGTCAGGACCAGATTTAACAAATAATCTGCTTGGTGTACTCATCAGATTCCGACAACATCCGGTTGCCTTGATGTGTGACATTGAGAGGATGTTTCATCAGTTCCTCGTATATGAGTCTGACAGAGATTACTTGCGCTTCTTGTGGTGGAAAGATGAAAACCTAAGTGGAGAGCCACAGGAGTTCCGCATGAAAGTTCATCTCTTCGGTGCCGCATCTTCACCTGGCACAACTATGGCCTCAAGCACCTTGCCAAGGAGAATGAAGGCCTATTTCCACTAGGCTCTCAGTTCATTATGAGAGACTTTTATGTTGATGATGGTGTCACAAGCGTAGCAAGTGTGACTGAGGCCATTCAGCTTGCAGAACAAGCTCAGAAACTCTGTGCTATTGGTGGTTTGAGATTACACAAGTTTGTGTGTAATGACAAATTAGTGCTGGAGAGCATTCCACCTGCTCAGCATGCTACTGAAGGGAAGACATTGGACCTCACCCTTGGCAACACAAATCTAGAGAGAGCTTTAGGGATCCACTGGCACATTGAATCTGACAGTTTCAGATTTCGAATCGACTTGAAAGATCAGCCAGATACACGACGAGGAATGTTATCCACAGTTGCCTCGCTTTATGACCCCCTGGGACTCGTTGCTCCATTCCTGCTCACCGGAAAAAAAATGCTTCAGGAAATGTGCAAGCATGGTACAGGATGGGACGACCCTCTGACTGATGAATTAAAACCAGCATGGAGAAAATGGAAGGATGATTTGCAAAATTTAGAGAAAATTATCATCCCACGTTGTTATGTGCCAGCTGATTTTGGAAATGTGCTGCAAAGAGAGATACATCACTTCAGCGATGCAAGCACATCTGGCTATGGTCAGTGCTCATACCTAAGACAAGTGAATGAGAATGGAAGTGTTCACTGCACCTTGATTATGGCAAAATCCAGAGTGGCACCTATCAAGGTCATAACCATTCCCAGATTGGAACTGACTGCTGCGGTGGTGTCAGTTGTGACAAGTGATGTCCTGAAAGAAGAGCTCGGGTTTGCTGGGATCCACGAATACTTCTGGACTGATTCCAAAGTGGTTTTGGGATATATCAATAATGAGTCTCGTCGCTTCCACACGTTTGTGTCCAACAGGATTCAAAAAATCCATCTCAGCTCAAACTCACAACAATGGAGATATGTTCCCAGCGACAAAACCCGGCTGACCTTGCCTCAAGAGGTGCATGTGCTAGTGAACTTCTCACATCAAAGTGGTTTACTGGTCCTGACTTCCTGTGGGAGAAGACAATACCTCCAGCTTTAGAGGTCATAACAGAAATTTCACTCGGAGACCCAGAAGTCAAAAGAGCTCAGACACTGAACGTACAGACCAAAGAGGATCTGAATCTATCACAACGCCTGATAAAGTTTTCTTCATGGTACAAGACCATTCAAGCCGTTGCACGTCTTCTTCGCCGTGTCAGAGGAGACAAATCAGCCAGTCACAGCACTGTACAGGAACGAGAAGATGCTCAATGTGTCATTTTAAAGGACTTACAGAGACAAGTGTACACAGAGGAGATAAGGTTGCTTAGCAAAGGCACACAGCTTCCATCCCGGAGTAAACTGTATCGGATGGATGTCTTCCTGGACAGAGATGGGATCCTCAAGGTGGGAGGAAGATTGAAAAATGCTTCTATGCCTGCCTCACAGAAACACCCAGTAATTATACCAAGGGATCACCACATCACCAAAATGATTATTGCTCACTCTCATGAGCAGGTCCAACATCAGGGAAAGGGATTCACCATAAACCAGATCAGAGCAAATGGATACTGGATGCCTGGCATTAACAGAGCTGTTGCGGCATATGTGCATCAATGTGTTAAATGCAGAAGACTCAGAGGATCTGCTGAAGAGCAAAGAATGGCAGACTTGCCAGCAGAACGTGGGACCCATCCCCACCTTTCACTTATTGTGGAATGGACTGCTTCGGCCCCTTCTTTTCAAAACAAGGTCGCAAAATGCACAAGCGGTACGGCCTGCTTTTTACATGTCTCTGCTGCCGAGCCATCCATATTGAAATGTTGGATGATATGTCATCAGACTCCTTCATTAACGGCCTCCGCTGCTTCATTGCAGTTAGAGGAGCAGTACGCCAAATAAAATGTGATCAGGGGACCAATTTTGTGGGGGCTAAGAATGAACTAAAGGATGCATTAAAGCAAATGGACACAAATCTTGTGACTACATTTCTTGCTGAAAAGCAGTGTGACTTTATCATGAATGTTCCTCATTCAAGCCACGTCGGAGGGGTATGGGAGAGACAAATCAGAACGGTGAGAAATGTTCTTCGCTCCACTCTCTCTCTCTCATCAGGCAGAATGGACGATGCTTCACTCCGCACATTTCTTTATGAAGCAATGGCTATTGTGAATAGCCGTCCCCTCACAGTTGACAACCTGTATGACCCAAATAGTCCTGAACCACTGACTCCCAATCATCTCCTGACTATGAAACCTGTTGGAGCCTTGCCACCCCCTGGCAAATTCATCAAAGAGGACATGTATGCACGTAAGAGGTGGCGTCATGTTCAGTATCTGGCAGAGCAATTTTGGAGTCGCTGGAGAAGAGAATATCTCTCCAACATTTCCACCAGACAATGCTGGCATGCTCCAAGGAGAAACCTGAAGGTTGGCGACATCGTCTTGGAAAGGTTGGAGGATCTACCTCGCAATGAATGGAGATTAGCTAAAGTTATTGAGACAACTACTGATGCGGATGGACTTGTGAGGAAAGTAAAGATTAAGTTTGGTTATCAGAAGATGGAGAAGAATGGACAGCACTCTGGCAAAGTATCCATCATGGAGCGCCCTGTTCAGAAGCTGATTCTGCTTGTAGAAGCTGTTTAACTTCACACCCATATCCTTTTTATGTTATTTTATGTATGGACATTTACACAGATTTGCTGGTCTGAATAATTGACAGCATACAAGTGTGTAGACTTTGAGTGAAGGCCATTTTAAGTTTAGAAATCATTTGTGCTTAATTTCATTCCATTTAATCACTTCAGATTTGGTGGGGAGTGTAAATGACCTTTAGTAATGACCAAGTTGAACAAGTTTTCTAATCTTTATAAGTCCTATATACTGTTACAAGGAAGCTGTTTTATTTTGAAATTCGTGCTTTTATTTTGAAGTAAATAGTACCGTGGAAACGGAAATACATGGGAGAAAAACGAGGGAAAGTACGGAGCAAACTATGCAAACGGCAAAACATAAAAGTTATATTTAGCTCCTGGCTGACAGCAGGCACAAGGTATTCAATACTTTATGATTTATAATGTTTGTTTATGTATAGGAATGATGGCTAAGCTAAGCTTTGAACTTAGGTTGTGTCTTATATTACTGACAGAATTTCCTTGTGTGTAAGAGCAATTATGTGATTAGATGTTTTCGTTTTATTTCCTTTCATAGCTCTTACGGTGTGTTCACGTTGTTCATGGCTTATTATGAAGATTCTCTTCAATAAAATTGTGAAACATCAGTGCGAGCGACCATCATTCAGCCAGGGATGCTACACTGGGGTCCAGCAATGTTGCTAGTGCCATCACACTCTGTTTCTAAACCAGCCAGATGTTCTCTAAGTCTGCAGATAAGGCTGTCAGCCAGCAGTTTGGCAGGATCAGCCTGTAAATTTGCAGCGTCACACTGAACTCTGTGTTGGAGCTTTTCATGAGCGGTATAACCTTTGAGGCTGAGACATGTTTCTCCTCAGAGAGTTCCACTGTGGCCAGGTGGAAAGGGCCTAACACCTTTAATGCTTCCTAAACTATTTCATACTCCAACAAACTCAATGCAAGAAGGTCCGTGGAGAGAGATGGCAATGCTGCACCCACAGCTTCACGTTGTTCAAAGATGTGCTCTAACATGAATAAAATGCTATTCCATCTTGTTTCCACTTCTAAAATTTGTTTATGTTTTGGTCTGCCCAGCAACCCCTTTATCTGGCACAAACGTTCTTTTGCAGTAGTGCTGCTCTGAAAGTATGCGATAATCTTCTGTGATTTTGTTGAATGTCTGCAAGGATGGGGACCTGGTCAAAGGACTTGAGCACTATCAGATTTAGTGAGTGGGTAACACAGATGCTGTGCCTGATCTGCAGTGTCCTTTCATATTGGCTGCAGCTTCCGTGAGCAAGTAACTCACATTACCCTTGATTCCCCACTCTTCCATGATTTTATCTTTCGCCTGTGCTAAGTTGTCAGCTGTGTGAGTTTGAGGAAAATGCTCCACATCTAACAAAACTGTATTAAGGGTATCCTCCTCTGTGATGTAGTGGCATGTTAGGCATAAATAAGCCTCTATATTCATAGATGTCCACATATCTGCTGCCAGATTCACAGCAGCAGCATTTTGGACCTTTTCCTTTGGCTTCTCTTTTGCTCTTGTATATTTTTCTTCCACCATAGCCTTCAGAGCCTGGACACCAAAACAAAAGTGAATGACAGGGGAAATATTCAACTGTTAATAATATTTACAAGTATTGCCAATGACAGCATCATAGACATGAAACACATTCTTGTCTTGATAAGAGAGTGTAAGTTGGATCAAGTATATGGATGAGATTCCTAAATCCTTCATCGTCCACCACCGAAAACGGTTGTGAATCTTTTATGATCCTGGTAACGATCCACAGCATGATTCCTGGTACATACACAGATGTAATATTATGTTAGCTGATATGTTTCAACACAACGAAGGACATGGCAAGTAAAAGGGATGAGGGGTACATTACATGGCCTGGGATGTAGCTGTGGTTCATTATCATGTAGTGCACAATAGTGCCTCAGCATGGATGTAGTATTATTGCTGTAAGACAGCTTCTAAGGCACAACCGGCACTTCACCTGTAACAATATTATTAAGATGTGTAGATATGACAGTTTTTTAAGCATAATCTATCTATCTATCTATCTATCTATCTATCTATCTATCTATCTATCTATCTATCTATCTATCTATCTATCTATCTATCTATCTATCTAGCTATCTATCTAGCTATCTATCTAGATTAAAGTCATACCTTACCTTATTGGACAATATCATATCAAAATATTCCCAAAATGCTGATGTCTTTTGTCTTTTTGGCTGCTCCATCTATGTATTTTGTCACCTCGCAATCACCTTGAGTTACGTACAACATTTCCTCAATTTTCCACGGCTTTTTCAGCGTCATTACGACGCAACAAGGCACTCACGTGATTTACAACAAGCGGGGCCTCGTTTGTCTTTGTTTGGCCTCACTACAGGCCTCATTTGGACATGCCCCCTTTATTCGATGCAGGCCTTGTGGGCTTTTGTGTCAGATGTAATATCAGTATATACAAGCAATAAATGCACAGGCTATTCGTTTTGCAACATGCATTTATCCTACAGTAAACATTCATTTCTACAGCTTCATGTCCTGGGCATTGTTCTAATTTTCTATGTGTTTAGTGACTGCTAAATTGTGTTTAATATTGATTGACATGGGGCACGGTTTGACAACATAATTCAGTTTTAGGCACAGATTAAACTGTTTTAAGGTGAGTTTGTTTGTGCAAAAAGAGTCTGAGGTTTTTTTTATGTAGCTTGGAAATTGGGTTTTGTGCTCAGTTTGGAGAAAAAGAGACAAGCTTTCGTGAAATGTGTCATAGCAATCGAAACTGTAAAAGATAAGGTGCAGATGTCATGCATAGGTGCATGAGAAAATTGCAGTTTGTTCCACTTGTTTGCAGCATAACAACTAATTTCTGGTTCTCCATGGTTAGTCTGGTCTGGACTGGGTGACCAGAGTCTTTGGCTCTCAGAGCTCTGCTAGGTTTATATTCTCTCAACATATCTTAGATGTATTCAGGGCTTAAACTGATTTTGGATTTGTAAACTCAGCTGTTTACTTTTGTAAACAGCATCTGCAGATGTTTAATGGGTCTTTTTAGGAAGTCCTGTTAAAAGACAATTGCAGTAATCCAGCATGCTAGAAATTAATTTCTCCTGATCTTTCTGGGAGACTAAACCTTTTTTTTTTTTTACAGATATTTTTTAGTTCATTTAGAAATTTCTGAGTTGGTAAAAACGCTGTCTTGGTGAGATCTTTGAAAGTCAGATATGATTATATTAACACTCCAAGGCTACCAACTTGATCAGTGATTTCAAGAGCCTGAGTCTCAAGATGTCTACCAATGCTGACCCCCTTCTCTTTCACACAGTCTGTTGGGCTGCAGTTGTCTGGTGACAGAGACACAAAGTTGAAAAAAGGAGCATACAGGTTGAACAGAAGGAGTACAAGAATTGACCCCTGGGGGACTCCTTTGAGGACATTGTAGAAAACAAAGCTATTAATTTTTGTATTGTATTAACTGTACTGTTTGGCATTGAACAAAATGGCAGCACATCAAACAGACATGCATGCACCGTACTGAAGGACAATGACTCAGTCCTCTTGGATACTTAAAACCTTTACAAGGTGCATTCAATCCTGATTTGTGACAATAACTGTTAAATACTGCTAAGTTAGTGATTACTGCCAATGTGCATGTAAATATATGTTGACTCATGTTTTGAGGCTTTAACTGCTCTTCAACAAGGATGCTATCATCTAAAACAGTGAGTGATGTGCACACTCAAAACTCAAACAACATTTTTTTTTTTTAACACATCATTCACGCACCTGTCTCTTGGGTTTACCTCTGAAAATTAAAAATCACATGAGACAGGTTGATTTGGGGAGAGGGTGAAGAAAAACAAAAGGAGCATCTGGCAATTTGTGTAGGAAAAACCTGAGAGTTAAATCCAACTGAAGGTGGACAGGGAAGTGGAAACAGGTGTACTGATTAAGAACAAGGAGCCGGTGAGGTGGGTGACAAGCTGTGAAACTCGTTTTACTGCTTTCTGAGACAGAAAAAAAATTCCTATTTTGAGGTGGAAACTGACACACTGGGCTAGCACGTACATTCTGTCACACTGGACAGAAGTTTGTCAAGGTCACAAAGTGTGTTTATTTGCCAACATGGAGCAGAAATGAAGAGCCTCCTCCTTCTTTAAGCCACCCAGCTGGATGATGAACACCAACTTAATGTAATAAGATTTGCACGATGATGACCCCAAGAGGGAAGGTGATTAAAATTATAATTGGGGTAAACAATGTTGTTTGGGTGCCAGAAGAGAGAGTGTGTGTGTGTGTTGCATGTGGAGGATGCCTTCGAGCATACTAATGTGCAAACGTTAGAAAAGTGTTTCTGAAAGCTTTTCGTTGGCATCAGTCCATGATGTATAGGCCACACACAACTACAGAAATGAAAAATAATCACATAAACAGTCTGTTTTCACTCAGTCTGCACACAACCTTTCATTTATTTCATGAAAACATATGAAATACAAAAAGACCAGCTGTTTTATTCCCGCTTCACATCTATTAAAATTAACATAATGTTGGTAGATTTTTGTGTAATATTTTTTTATTATCATTGGCTGTCCTCCAAATGTTATGAACAGAAATGTTTGACTGACACAACTCTGCCATGTGCTGTCAACATGATACATAATGGAATATTACACATTACAGAGGAAGGCAAAATTACACATTTCAGTACATTTCTACCTGCTCAGATCCAGACAAACAATCAACACGTCATATTGTAAACGACATGCAAAGACATGCCTGTTAGGTTAATTGGTCACTCTAAATTCTCCCTAGGAGTGAGTGTGTGTGTGAATGGTTGTTTGTCTCTTTCTGTGTTGGCCCTGTGATGGACTAGTGAGTGTGTACCCTGCCTCTCTCCTTTAAAACGCTGGGATAGGCTCCAGCTTACCCGCAACCCGTAATGGACAAAGCGGTACAGAGAATGATATTATAAACGTTGTATTTGTGTAGGAATCTGTGAACACCCTCATTTAACTGTGTTTGTCAATTTGAGTTACACAAAATGGTTAAAGTGAGCACCAGCCTTGCTAACAAATAATCCTTTAAATGATTTGACATAAATTTCTTCACATGAGCAGACAATTCCTCTCAAATCTGCCAGGCTAATCCACTTTTAATCCCTGGCAAACTGCTCTTTATGCAAACGCTGCATTATTGAAAACACTTTTAGAGAAACACATGTTGACATTTCAATTACAGTACATACATCATATTAAGCACTCCCCATCCAGTTAATATACTCCTTCAAAACCCCATTCTCGTGTCACATTATATGTATTTGCTGTTTAGTCCCTGAATCACAGGGATGCTCTGCTTTAACCAAACCATCTGTCACAATATAGCAACAGTGATAGCTAACTAGCCTGTTTTGATGTATGTCTTACTGACTGCCAACAATGCCCTAATTTAGTAGACATGTCATTTGAATCAGTCGACCGCTGCAGCTTCCTACTTGAGTAAATCGGTCAAAGCTCAGCCGCTTGGCCTTGGGTTAATTGAATTGGTTCTCAGTGAAATGAAGCTCATTTATCAGAGAAACAAATAAAAGCTGATGGCAATGTGAAGGCGTCACATTGTTGAACTTCCTGGAAGGCATCAGATAAAGTGATAAGGCAAGAATTCATGATTACTTCACTGCCAACAAATACATTCGTAATCTGTAACAGCATTTTTTCCCAACTTTTTTTGAAGCTTTAGGAGACCCAAAAATGCAGGTCCAGACTCGTATTGACTTTAAAGTTGAGATAAATACCAATTCAAAGTTAACAAAGAAACTGAGAGATAATTTATTATGACAGTACACTCATTGGCCACTTTCTCCACCTTGCTAGGAAAGGATTGAACCCACTTTTTCCTTCAGAAATGCCTTAATTCTTGGTGTTATAGATTGAACAAGGTGGTGGAAACCTTCCTCAGAGGTTTTCTCCATATTGACATGACAGCATCACACAGTTGCTGCAGGTTTGTCGGCTGCATCCATGATGAGAATCTCCCGTTCCACCACATCACAGAGCGGCTCTGTTGGATTGAGATCTGGTGACTGTGGAGGCCGTTGAAGTCCAGTGAACTCATTGTCATGTTCTTGAATGCAGGTGGAGATGATTCTATTCAACTATTCTATTCTACAGTCATTTGGCAGACACTTTTATCTAAAGCAACTCACATTTGAGAGTAAGAACAACATAAGCAAGAATTCAAACAAGAAGGGACATCATCATTAAGTGGTAGTCAGACTGCAGTGAGTCCGGCTGGACCCAGGTGCTGTCATGTAGTTCTAGTGGCAGTGGTTTTTTTTTTTTTTTTTTTTTTTTTGATCTGAACTTTGCATTATCTTGCTGGAAGTAGCCTTCAGAAGAGACTGTCTTCTGCTGCTATAGCCTATCTGCTTCAAGGTTAGACATGGTTTGTTTTCAGAGATGCTATTCCACAGACCTTGGCTGGAACCAGTGCTGATTGGACTTCCTATTGCCTTTCCATCATCTCCAACCAGTCTGCCCATTCTCCTCTGACCTCTGATATTATCAGGGCATTTAACTGCTGCTCACTGGATACTTTCTCTTTTTCAGACCAACCCTGGAGATGGTTAAATCCCTTTTCTTCCTCATTCTGATGCTCAGTTTGAACTTCAGCAAGTTGTCTTGACCATGTCTACATGACTAGATGTGTTGAGTTGCTGTCATGTGATTGGCTGATTAGATGTGTGTTAACAAATGTGAAAACCTTATTTCAGGCCCACATAACAGAAAGAGGAGGAATGGTTACTGGAACAATGTTTGCTCCGACATTTAAGCAGCCAAATCAGTCAAAACAAAACAAAGGTCAAAGGATCAGTGTTTCATAAATCTAAAATTTTATTGAATCCTGCATTTTATAATTTATAATTTATCATTTTTTTGTAGCTGTCATTCTCTGTAAAATGATGCAGTAAAATAAAATAAATTTTTTAAGAGAGTGTCGACCTAATATCACAGCAAAACCTGAAACCGCCATGGAAGCTTGGTCCTTTAATTTATTCAGTTTTCTTTTTTTTTTTTTTTTTTTTCTTTGTTTTTTGGCTAGTGGGCAGGTGTTACATGAAGCTGTCAAAATAGGATTGTATACAGTTTTACAAGTCTATCAGGTATTATTATTGTATTTATTTCCTTCAGGTTAGAGGAGAGTCGAGGAACTTTTAACGTATCTAGTAAATTCCAGAAAATAGACAAACTTGCTTTCCTTTTCATTATCTTATAAATTCAGAAAATGTTTTTTTTTTCCCTTTTTTTGTAAAACAATGTCAGTAATTCAAACAGAGCTATTTTATTATTTCCTCAAGTAAATGTGTTTAGCTTTTGTAGAGCAGAAGTTATAACAGTGATAAAATAAAACACTTTTTTTTAATAATGAAGAAGGCCACAGCTCACGATGTAGACACACTGACAGCTTATTTACAACCTGCGGTCATTACCGGTCAGAAATATTCTGACATAACTAAAAATTCAAAATTATATTTACGCAATGTGTACACATGCATGTCTTTGAAAACAGTTTTGCCCTCCGGTGACAATATAAATCTTCAGTATAAAAAGGCCCAAAAATTACTTATCCACTTAATGTGAGATGTCGAGTCATGACTCAAATCAACAAGACAAGAGCTGAGGAGGGAAGATAGTGGATTGTGCTCAGTTAAAATCTGCGGAATAACAGAGTTAATCATAAGTCACGTTCCTCCCTGGACACAGCTGTGCAGACGCCCTACAGCAGGAGCTGCTGCGTTACCAGCTGTAGACCAGTGTTTAGCTTTAAGGTTGAATACATGAAATTCTGACAAGGTAAATCAAACCAACCCCGCAAGTTCTCAACCTGTTTTCATTTACATGTAGTCTTTTTTTTTTTAATTTATTTATTTAACCTTTATTTAACCAGGTAAAAAAATGTTTGAGAACCAGTTCTCATTTGCAAACATGACCTGGCCTGTCTGATGCTTTTCACTCATAAACCTAACCACAAAAAGATCCCACTTCATCAGTTTTTAATGTTGATCATGTCCTCAAAGCATCACTTTTGAATGTGCAGGGACTCAAGAGACTGATAAGATGATGGCTGAGCAGCCCCTTTTAATGTGAAACCTTGACGTAGATGAAAGGCATTAAAATAAACACTGGGGATAAAAATAGAGACATAAAAAGGAAGGTCTGAGGGTTGGTTTACAGATATCAGCGATCACCCTCTTTCCCTCTAAACCTCCTTACACAATCTGTGGCAATTATTGATAATCCAGTTTCACTGAATGTGTTTTTTTTTTTTTTTTTTTTTTTTTTTTGTCTGTGCTACAATTGGTGCATCACGTCCTGCCACAGAAAGATAAGTTGGAATATGCAGCTGTTCCCTGCATGCTAAGATGATGATAACGACCTGTCAGACATAACATCTGCCAGTATGCCAGTTCTATCTGCATTTCCTGTCAAACTGTCCGTTGGCAAGGCACTGAATAATATGCTGACCTTGAGATGCTCATAACTGTAAAAACAGAAAAAATGCTGCATTTTTATCAATACACCTCCATGCCCCCTCTGTTCTGAGCAGCTGCTCCAAGGTGCTGGATGAGGGCTGGTATCAATGAAGGCAGGATCAGGTCCTGGAATTCATTGGAGAGGGAATCCGCAAGGGGATTAAGGCCGATACCACCAAGCCACAGCCAAGACCATTAACTTTGTCAAGGAAGGAAAGACCAGGTCTATACAAGTGGAAGCTGACAGTAAGAGATTTTCCACCCACTTCCTGATCACGGCCTACAGTCACACCGGGCATAACAGGCTCCAGCCGAAGAAGAGCCATCAACAACACCCTAACCCTGTAATCTGAACACATTTCTACAGAAATCTTCTACAGCTAATTGGTGTAGAAAAGTTTCAGCACACGTGAAGATTTCAGACCATGATTGCTCTCCAAACCTAACCAAGTAGTTTAAGCTCATAAGCCTAAACTAACAGCAAACATGAGGAAGAAGAAAGCTTACTTATGAAAGTGACTGGTGCATTTTTGGTTTTATATATATATATATATATATATATATATATATATATATATATATATATATATATATATATATATTTATATGTATATAAACATTAAACCAATAACTCAAAATTCAAGACAAATCAAAGCCATAAGCTAAAATCGATTTTGGTCATTAGAACAACAATAAAAGTTAGAACTTTGGCTTAATGAAGCATGTATGTATATATAATTTCATCATAAAGGTATCTCTGCTCGTGCAGTCATCTGTTTGTTGCTTCATTTCAATTTACCAGGAAGAAGGTACGTTAGGTTTAGAAGCACAGTGAGAAAGAAGCATGGAAAAAAAGCTAGATAAAAGGTAAACGGGTACAGTGACATGCAGAAGGGATTATAACCATGTGCTGTTTTTAAACTGTGTTAGCATTTAAAAAAGACAAATGCTGCCTCTACTTTCCATTTGTCACACTGCTGTCAGCCTGGGTAAATTATCAGAGCTTCTTCCATTTTCAAAGGAAGACATTAGCTGTCATTTATTCCTGAAAACCTGTCAGCTCTAAAATGTTTTCTTCTTCACTAAATTGGACCTGACCTACATTCACTGGCAGTGTCTTCAGTCTGTTTCATGAGTCACACCTTTTTAAGTTAGCTAGATATTTATACAGCAAAAAGAGTTCTGTTTTATTTTTTTAAGTGTTCAAGTGTAATTAAAGATTAAGTGCTGTGATCCAAAAAGTATAGATAAGCCCATCCCTAGCCCCTAGAGATAAAATATTGATTTTCTGTATTTTATTTATTTATTTATTTTTTTCATGTAAAACCGTTTTATCGGGCTTTTTTAGGAGCAAACCTAAAAATATGAAATTTGTGATTTTATAGAGGAACTTAAACCTAAAGGAATGTTAGGCTGAACCATGACCAACTTTTTAAATTTGATGTAAGGCGACCCAGCCAGGAGGAAGAAGAGGAGGATGAGGAAGGCAGAATATGAGGCAGCTTTTTGGAAAAGTTGCTGCGATTGAGGTGAGTATTTGGGGACATGAGTGGAGGGAACTGAAATACTATAGTGAGTCAGATCCCACCGGATGGGAAAGAATTTGATTATTCTGATGTTCTCAGTTGTAAAATTCCTACAGCAGCTTGGAAAAGAGAGGTTTGATGGCTGGTGGTGTGTAAAACATCCTCTCCTAAGCAGGTCATAGAATGTCTCATCGCAGCTCAGCCGCCCTCATGTGAGGGTTCATCACCTGCCTCTTGCATAATGCATCCAGCGGCAACTTTGCCCTCCAAATGACTACAGCCCACACAAACAGATAACAGTTATCCTGCAGAGAGATGGAAGCTCATTCTGTCTCCTCTCTGATGTCTTGAATATCAATCTGCAAACACAAAGCAAGCGCTAGCTGAGGCTTCAACTTCTCTCTTGATAATGACATTTTCTCAGTGACCTGCAGACCTCTGTGTGGTTTTAGAAGCCAATTATGTGGAAGAAAAGTATAAATTCACATGGAGTCAGAGCGCAGACTGTGATGCCTGGTTACAGATTGAGGTCTTCCCCTTTAGTCACTCTTTCCAGCCCCTTCTATTCATCTGGCTCACTTTTATTTCTGTCTCACTCTCACCTCATTGCTCCCTGGGGCCAGATGAATAAAACTCTGTATAAGTTTACAGATGAAATGTCTGGGAGGCGGCTCAGCGAGGACGCATCAAGTGGAACTGCTCACATTAACCAGCTGAAGCTGAGACACATCAGGACCACCAGGCTGTTGTAAACATTCCAGCACCTTGTTGAATCGATGACACCAAGAATTAAGGCAGTTGTGAAGGAAAAAGGGTCCAACCCGGTGCTAGCAGGGACCTGATAAAGTGGCTTGTTTGTTTCTGTTGTTTGGAAACATGAAGTGGATGTTTTCACATCCTTTCCTGAAAACTGGGTTAAATCGGATAAATAGACTTTCTGGAAGTAAATGTCTTCTTTGAGTTTCTTTCTTTTGCAGGAGGAGTTCATATCAAAGGAAACACAGAAAGATCCTCCTTATTTAACTAATCTACCCAGGCCTGAATATTAAACTAAGAGTGAATTGTTAAAGTGGTTACAGCCAATTAAATGTCCCTGGCTCAGTGCTCACATGGCAGTTGTTTAAAAGTGTGAGAACTTGCGAGCCAGTCCTTTAAATACTATTAGCTTTTTCTAAATCAAGCCACATGTGATTTTTTTGGTAGTGCAGGACCAGCAGCTGTGTTGGTTTGAAAGATTAATGTGCATGTGTTGTTCAGGGTAGAAGTTGAAATCAAACTGCTTTCACAGTGACTAAACTGTATTAAACGGGGCTGCATCCACCTGCCCACCCACGGTTTCATAAACCCAGAGTTATGAAGCAAAGAGTTTTGCATTGCAGCTGCATGTTTCACCAACAACTTTGCTTACTTTGTCTGTATCCAGGGGATTAAATGTGCAGCCATCAGGGAAGCAGAACCTTGCTGGGGCTACATATGAAATATACTCTTTATAAACGTCGTCTGTACAAAAACATAAACCATGGTGATGCCACAGGAGGTTACAATTCTGTGTGTGTGTGTGCAGATAACTGCATAAAAAGCAGCAGCACCATTATAAATGTTCTCTTAAAAAGACAAGCTCCATAAGTTCTGCCATTTTCAGGAAATGAGTTGATATTATTTTATGGACTTCTACAGATGATCTATTGAAACAAAAAGCCAAATGCAAAAGCTTTGACTCATACTAAACTTTAACAGAGGAGTGCACATTTTACTATTAAAGGAGGTTGGAGATGAATATGTATTACATATGTGCATATGCACCAGTTGCATTCTGCAGATTATCTTACAGAGAAATTTATTCATTTTTCCGTGGATAGAAATGGTTTGCAGAAGATTGTATAAACCAGACACTTTCAGGTAAAATCCTCACACACCAACAATCAATTCTACAAAGGTGTTATACAAATATTTGTAAAGACGGCAGTAATAACAAGAAAAAAAGCTTAAAGAAGATTTTAACTTTTTACTGTTTTTACAGAGAGGTTTAGTTCAGACTTCTTATTTCCTGTATGTACTTCCTGGAAGCAGTGAGGCTAATATTTAAATTACGTGTAAACGTCCAGTCTCACAGGTTCTACTCTCATTTATAAGTCAGCTTAATTGCAATTTCAGACTTAAACAGACAATAACATTTATATTTATGCTCCTTGTGGCATCTTAACAGTAAGGAAGGAGGAATAATACGTGTACTTTCAGACAGTTATTTTCTTCTTTTGAAATGAAAAATTAGTGGGGAAAAAGTAATGGGCTTGTTTTCTTATTTGTATTTTGTTGCCTAAATGTTCCTTATGAAAGAGAAAATAATTCATTCTGTATTTGCCAAGATGATGAAATAAAGGAGATAAATTCCAGGTCATGTGACTTCTCAGATGAACAATCTGGACATAAATCATGATGTCATGTTTTGGTTTGTTTGTTTGTTTGTTTGTTTGTTTTCATTCTAGCACAAATCAGAAAACTTAAAACAGTTTAAGAAAAAAGAAGAAATTGTCTGAAAGTACGTGGACCAGAAACCTGCTTTTAAAAAACCTGTTTTTTATGAGTTGTTAGCCTTAGAATTTTGCTCTTGATCTAACTAAAAGGCATCAGTGTAGGCAAGGATAGCACTCAACCCCCTGCTGTCAGTTTAGTTTGAAATGGAAAAAATAAACAAGGCAGACAATCATTGGGAGCACCTGTAAGAAGACAAATTAAGAAACACCAAGGACAGCACCAGCAATAAGACTGGAAACACACAACTGTAGCTACTGGTACCAAACAACACAGTGGTTGACCAAACATGCGCAGTAATGAATGTGAGTGTGTTACACCCCTGAAAAGGGAATAATCCAGAACAGACACAAGACACACTGTTGCTGCTGCCATGTCCAGTGTTGTAATGTACGAGCAGGAGCAACGTTTCCCCTACACTAACTCAGGCATAATTACTCGAGACACGATCAACAAGTCAAACTCTCAAAACACAAACTTTCAGGAAAATACTTAAAGAAAATCAAAATTAGCTAAATAACATCCAAATAATGGCATTTTTAAACATGTTGTTGTTCTAATGCATCTTTTCATAGCCTTACAAGTTTAAGACCAGAGTAGTCGATCTTAGATCACTCAATCAGTAATTCACACTGTTTTATTCTAACAACTTTCTTTTATATCGGAATAAATTTAGTGTCTTTTTCTTCCATTTAGGCACTATTATGGTTTGAAGCAAATTACCTTTTTAACTAATAGTATTACAATATTATATCCATTTGCTTTATGTCTTAACATAAACCATTTTATAACCATTACAAGTGCAGAATAAAGAGAATGAGAAGTGGTCACCTGTGCCCCACAAGCCCAAAGAAACATCCAACCTCCTGGCTGAGGTCCTACTGGACACCCAGGAGGACCAGACTAGAGACCTGCACGGGACAGGATTTTAAATCCTGCTCACGCTCCATCCTGCTCCCACAGGACTCCCTTTCCCTGACTTCGCAAGGGATTCCCATGAGTTTCAACAGTCCTGAGTTTTTTAATGCAAATTTAATTTTTTTAATTACATTTGGAGGGAATGAAGTCAAATATTTAATTTTTTTTTAATGCAAAGATCTTCTCATTGCAATTCATGAAGGATTTTCGACAGCGCAGCACACTCAGTCCTGGTACACACAGAGATCATTTGGCTGCTTTTGTCCTGATTTTGCACCTTCCCGACCAAGGATGGTAAACACTCGAATATCTTGAGTCTTATGAGATTTTCCTAAAAGATCATCCTGTGGTCTAAGGTGTGTCATGAGCAAATTCGTTCCGATGATTGGCTCCAAAATGGGTCGTGGCTGAAAATCAGAAGTATCAAACATATTCAGTATTTCTGACCAAAACTCTTGATGTGTGTGAGGAAAGCCGACGACTCCTCAGCTGGGACTGTGTGGATTGTGACGTGGAACGGGATGTAGCCAATCAGAGAGCAAGCTGACTGGGGAGCAAGGAAGGATATAAAGGCAGTGTTCACGCTGTCTTCAGGCAGTTATTTTTTTCCAGTTCTGGCTTTTTCTGTTAACAATAGTCCCAAGACCACCATCATTTTTTTTTTTACTATAATAACGTTAAGACAAATAAAATACAGCCGCCAGGAGGTCACAATCATTCAGAAGCCGGGTTTCAAAATATCATAAATCATATTTCATATTAGTGGAATGTCTAATAGTTTTAAAATATTGTTTGACTTCATAATCAAAGGCAGAGAAGAGTGGTTTTGAATAGTATAACATTTGTGGAAATGCCATTTGGCTAAATATATAATAAGATTAATGATATAAAATTATTTTTGTTTCTCAGATGGATAATCAGTGAAGCCAAACAATATATGTTCAAAGCAAAGGGAATATTTCAATGTTTCAGTATAAATAGAAATCAAGTTACAAATGTCTTTTCACACTTTGGCGGAAAAGGGTCAAGACAATAAATGAACTCTGTCTTCAAGGTGTCCTTCACACAAAGAGCTTTTTATATCTACATCATTTTTGAATTGTTGTAGAAAAAAAAATGATGGTCAGAATCTGTGAATTATCTTAAAAGAGACTTCATTTACTTTATGATATATCATGGATCTAGCCATCAAGTTCCAAATCTTTTTCCAGTCAAGACTATTGATGAAGTAAGTAAGATATCATATAAAACTGATATGACTTCTTTTTTAAATAATGAGCGTATATGACAATTACTGTTGCGTGATGAAGAGAAACAAATTGGGCCAGTGGCAAGCTTGGTTGGATCAATAATAATGTTGACTTCTGTCCTGTTGTACCTTTAAATAACATTATTATTCCACCTGAAATTAACTGTGTTAAATTTATTAATAAGAAATAGAATACCATATTTTAGGATAAATTCTTAATACATCATTAATGATCCATCTGGGCCAAACAGCTGATGAACCAGGAGTATATTTTGAGTAAACCAGAAAGGGTAAAATAAGGATTTGTTTCTGTACCTTTGTGGGGGGAAATTGTGTTTGTAGATCAGTGACGTAGAGAGAAGCATCTGTTTATGAAAGTGAGATCTTTTTTAAGGGGATCTTGTTAACATTTTAGTTAGAAAGTTAAAGGAAATTCAGGCCTCCTATTTACAGAAGAAATAAAGTTTGGTATGAAGCCATGGCCACCATCATTCTCTCACCTTGTATATCCTCCACCATGTTGGGTGGTGTGTTTTCAGGTTGTTGCTACGTTTCTTCTTCTCTGTTTTTTTGTTGTTGTTGTTTTTATCTGGATGTTGCTATGTTTCTTCGTCTCTATTTTTTTGTTGTTGTTGTTGTTGTTTTTCTCTGGATGTTGCTATGTTTCTTCTTCTCTGTTTTTTTTGTTTTGTTTTTTTTTTCGTTTGTTTTGCTTTTTTAGGTTTTTTTGGGATGTTGCTATGTTTCTTCTTCTCTATTTTTTTGTTGTTGTTGTTGTTGTTGTTGTTTTTCTCTGGATGTTGCTATGTTTCTTCTTCTCTGTTTTTTTTTTTTGTTGTTGTTTTTATCTGGATGTTGCTATGTTTCTTTTTCTGTTTTTTTTTTGTTTTGTTTTGGTTTTTTGTTTGTTTGTTTGTTTCGGGATGTTGCTATGTTTCTTTTTCTGTTTTTTTTGTTTTGTTTTGGTTTGTTTGTTTGTTTGTTTGTTTGTTTGTTTGTTTGTTTCGCGATGTTGCTATGTTTCTTCTCGTTTTTTGTTTTTTGTGTTTTTTGTTTTTGTTTGTTTCGGGATGTTGCTATGTTTCTTCTTCTTTGTTTTTTTTTGTTGTTGTTGTTGTTGTTTTTCTCTGGATGTTGCTATGTTTCTTCTTCTCTGTTTTTTTTTTGTTGTTGTTGTTTTTATCTGGATGTTGCTATGTTTCTTCTTCTCTGTTTTTTTTTTGTTGTTGTTGTTTTTATCTGGATGTTGCTATGTTTCTTCTCGTTTTTTTGGTTTTTTTGTGTTTTTTGTTTTTGTTTGTTTCTGGATGTTGCTATGTTTCTTCTCTGTCTTTTTCCAGTTGTTGCTTGTTTCTTCTTCTTAGTTTTTGTTGGATCACGTTTGATCACATGAGATTTCTGGCTCAGCGGACTAGATTCTAAATCGGTTGCAGGACAGAACTGTTATGTGTGTGTTGTTCTGTGATGAGATGGTCAGAGCCACTACACACAGTACGATCAACACTGTTAAATGCCTGATTTTTTTTATTTTCATATGTGAGGTCTCGAACTGATAAAAAGTCATCAAATTAAAAAAATTCTTACGTGTGTACCAGGCCTACGTAAATGGGATTGACACAGTTGTGTAAAACAAACAACCAAACAAATAAAAACTCCCCAAACTTTAAAGGTTCAAAGGTAAGAAAGGACAGAGGCTGCTCACCATCCTTGAATTTGCAGCTTATTTGATTTGATTCACTCTGTAGTATAAAGAATTTTATAAAGGCTGGAGGGAGATTAAGAAGCTAAATTTACTTATCAAAACATGGTGGCTGAGAGGGACAAATCCAAGAGTTTTTTTTTCTCATTATTTCAAAGGAAAAATAGAGCAAGAGACTTCTTTATCGCAGTTTTAGAAAAGTACTGTAACACTGCTTATCACCATTTCAAAGACTGGCAGAAAAGAGGTAGAGGGATTGTGTGTCAGTATTTCTGCAGGAAGTTTTTTTTTTTTTCTTCACAGATACAGATAAAAAAAATAAAAAAAATAAAAAAGCTTTTCAATAGCTTTAAACGTGCGGAAGCAGAGTTATCTCTTTAAGAAAGAAAAAGACTTTTCAAATTGAAGTGGGAGACGAGTGTTAAGAGGCAGAGATGGGGAAAGAGAGAGATAAGGAGGCTTCATTTATAAATACTCCATTATTATCCTTATAAACGCAGCAGATAAAACAAAACTTGTGTAAAAAAAGAATATCAAAGGGAAACTGACAAACTGGGCATTCTAATCATATTTAATGATTATTTTGTCTTTGACGTACAAATCAAAGTGACAGCTATGCAAACAATCCGTTCCGTAGGTCACATTAAAAATTGCTGCTTCACTGTGATGACTCAGCAGCTGGATATCCGCTCACTTCACACTCAGTATCAGCCATGGTTTCCATGATTGGTTTAAAGTTAGAGGTTGTGTAGCGTCTTTAGGGGGTGGCCATTTATATCACCAGTGGTTATAAATCAGAACAAATAGTTTTCTGACTGAAAACAAAGCTCAAGGAGGAAAACAACTGTGGTGGACATCTACAAGAAGAAAATGAAGAGATTCTCCTTCAGGAATTACTCACCTCCGGGAATATCAGGGATATTGTCTCATTATGTATCACTTACGCACATCTGAAATTTTATTTATGAAGTCTGCAACACTTTCCTGGAAATGTTGATATAAAAAATAAATCTTCCTGATTTGATGTCTCTGAAGCACTGAAGACTTTGTGTTTTTCTCTATGGTGATACATGTGAAATAAGAAGAAAAATGTATCTCAGAGCAACCGTAGCCCTGCTTCCGTACCAACACTAACCCAGATCATTCTCATTAAATATGGCTGAGCACCAAACCATTGAATTAGATTGTTTTATAGTCTAAATGTATAAATCTTTTAATTATTTTTTCAGCTGCTGCTAAAGCTGCTTGGCTCTGAACGGTTTTAGGTCTGCAAATGGGACCATGATGAAAGATTTGCTGACCATCCAACACGAGCATCACTTAGCCTCGTTATCTGGGCTGCTGTGGCCCTCCTGAAGGAAAAAGTAATATCAAACCACTTCCAATGAAAAACTTGCTGCTGAAGCACTTTTTTCTCCCAGCGCCCCAGCCCATAACACTGCCTGTACCGACTCCTGGGTCTAAAGATGTGAGACTATTTCCTTTATTTTCAGAAATACTAATCTGATGGGAACTAATTTGAAAAGTTTTGCAGAGGGCAAACAAAGAGGATACAGAATCTAATTTGGACCACTGGCCTTTATTTCTCCCCAGACACAGAAGTGTTAAAACTTCTTCCTTTGCAGTAAAGAAAAAAAAGTTTTTGTTTTCAGTACAACCTCAGTTTTATTTTTGGCGTTATCATTGATTGCCCAAATGTTAGTGTTTCTCTCACCGTTTTCCTTAAAGTGAAGCATTTCAAATCTCAGCTGAAATAAATGAGTTTTGCGTGGATGGAAGTAGCTGTCAAACAATGCAGCAATTCCAAAGTATTTCTGTACCAGAAGGAAATATTTTACTTACTGTGCATTAAGAAGCACATATAAAATGATATGTGAAGTTTGGAAGGTAGTGACAGGCGGCTTTCATTATGGATGTATTTATTTCAAGTCAGAAATGTCAAACATTTGCTAGTTCCCTGTTTTTGATTCAGATCAGGAAGGCTGTCCCTCTCTGGGAAAGCTTGCTGTGTCCTGCTGACTCTTCTCTACCAGCTTTGTTCTCTTGGCCTTTTTATCTTCTGTTTTAAAAGGGAAGAGTGCACGCATCATTCTCTTGAGCTGAGAGGATGGTCTTATTTAATTCTGCTACTCATCTTCCCCCAAACAACTGAAAATGCATCAATAGGGGTCTCCTAAAGGAAGCTCAACGTTTCTATGGTTACATGCCCTGGATAAAAAGTGTCATGTTGTTAAAACTTGTTAATTGATAACCTTTATCGGGGATGTTAGATGCAGGACTTGTAAATATCCAGATGTTTTTACTCAAATTGACTCGAATTTTGAATATATGGTTAAAGATAATAAAAAAAAAAAGTCTCTTGACTCATGTTCCCTTGGAAACCAAAGATAGTATAGGAAAGGAGGTTGTTCGAGGATCTCATGAAGATGCATCTAATTTGGAACCCTGGAGGTCTTGCATGTCCAACTGGGATATGTTCTTGGGGAGACCCATGGCATGCTGGTGGGATTTTATCTTATAGTTTTACTTTTATTTTTTGCAGTCAGGAGCAACATGTGAAAGATTGAACAAAGACCCAGATGTTGATGCAGTGATTCACTTGTCATTCGATGCCAGTAACAGCCTGGCTTTGCCATATATGCTGGTAACGGACCCAAGCCAAAGAAAACTGTCATGAGTGAACATTCGTTTGATTCTTTTTTTCCATCAGAATAGCAGAACAACTTTCACTGAAACTCTTTCTTCACTGTTTGTGTTCTGTTCCCAGCACATAAAGGTGTATTTTTTAAAAAAAGAGTTATGTAAAACTGTGAGAGGTCTAGGTACAGGGCTGTGGGAACAATGAATATCATTATTTAACATTTGAGGATTTCAGCTGAAAGCATAATGCAGATTCCTACTGAGGCTGAGGTGTGAGAGGAGGAGATTAGCTTCTGTTAACAGGAAACTTCTCACAACATAAATGACAAAGGTCTGAATCAGACAGAGTTTTAGTTGTATTTGAAGAACTGTTGTCAGGATGCTGTTGTAGCCTAAATTATTATAAACATGAAAGCCAAATAGTCAGTGTCTAAGGATACAAGAATCTTAGGATACCAAGTTAGGTTTAACACCCTGGTCACTGATTTTTTAGGTATTTTCTACCTAATTTTGAGACATTTTGACAGACACAGAGTCTAGAGTTAGGCAATAAAAGCAGCAGAGGACAGGAGACAACCATTTCAGTCCAGTGAAGCTGCAAAGGCAGAGAGTGAAACATCACTGTGGATGCTCTCCAGCAACCAGCTAACTGGCTGTGCAGTGATTCATTTTTGCAACCACCACTAAAACCCAGTCAGAAAATCACTGTCATAAATAATGAAGTTTGTCATCAGCGTTGTCACATTCTCCTTCAATCCATTTATTTTCTGTCCTCGCTTCGTCCTTTTCAGGGCTGCATGGGGGCAGAGGCCTATCCAAGCTGTCATGGGGCGAGCGGCGGGTACGCCCCTGACAGGTCACCAATCCATCACCGGATCTCATTTGCTTTTTATGTCCTGCAAATGATATGAGCAGACTTTTGATTTGCTTTGATTTATTATCACATTTCTGTAACAGCTATGGTAAAATAACTGTTGCCTCTAAAGGAGATTAAAGGCCACTCCCTTTGTAATATTTTCTTTTCAGACGTCACCTTTTAGACACAGATTCCTCCTCAGGAGAAGAAAATAAGTTTAACCCATTGGCCTGGCGACCTGTCCAGGTGTACCTGCCTCTCACCTGTTAATTTCATCGGCATCGACTCCAGCTTCCTGCAGCCATGAACTGGACTAAGCGGTATAGCAAATGGATGGATGGATGGATGGATGGATGGATGGATGGATGGATGGATAGATAGATAGATAGATAGATAGATAGATAGATAGATAGACAGACAGACAGACAGACAGACAGACAGACAGACAGACAGATAGATAGATAGATAGATAGATAGATAGATAGATAGATAGATAGATAGATAGATTGTTACGACTGCCTGTCATTTCACTAACTGTCCTCTCATTTTGCATGGAAATGCCTGTGTGTCGTCACCCATCTGAGATTGGTCATGCTCTACACACCTTACTTCCTGCCTACTGAGGACTGGCTCCATACACCACACCTCTGCCTTCATCAAGCTGATTGGATAATTGCCAGGCCAATCATCATCCCTACAGCCACCTGATGAGGAAATAAAAGCCATCTGCAGCTGTGGAGTCATTGGCAACTGTTTGCACAGACAGTCTGCCCTTGGTCTGAGAGCTTTGGTTATGAACATGTGCTTTGGTTGGTGGTTTTGTGATTAGAGAAACTTAGTTTAGAGTAGATTTCCCACAGTGTTAAAACTGGGCTTTTGTGTTCTCCTTTTGTGGTATGGACTGATAGTCTTGTTTTTTTTTTTTTTTTTTTGTGATAAGTCTTAAAGCCCTTTTGGCTTCTCCCTTAGTTATATTTTGTTTAGTGGTATGTGTTGGGCTAGTTAGGATTGTAGTGGTTTATAATAATTCTTTTGGTTAAAATTTAGGTATTGGAGCTGCTTCACCTTTTCTTACTATATAGATTACTTGACCAGTTTATTTATTTTATTTTTTATCAGCTTTGTTTTTACTGGCTTGTTTTGAGTTAACTTTAAAAAATAGTTCTTATATTGATTTCTTGATTTAAGCAGCTTCACTAACCCCAGCACTTGATTCACCACCAGTTGTCTTTGGATTTATCCTCATTCCCACTTGTATCAATAAATTCTGCTATCTCCCGGTTTTACATCTGTCCACAATTCTCATTCTTTTGATATGTCCATCATACCCCTGTACAGGGTCGTAACATAGATAGATGGATAGATAGACTTTATTGCGGACTCGTGGTCCATAGTAAAATAAAAACAAAAAAACAGACAAATAATGTACAACATGGGCATAAAAATAGCAATAAAAAGATCCTCAATCTTTCAAAAGACAGTTATACCAGTGTCTCCACAAATCAGAGAAATGGCAGATGGCACTGTATTTAATATTTCTTGACAATAAAACCATAATTTTCTGATGCATTGAGCTGACACATAAATTTAAACATTAGATTCCTTAAAAGGGCTTGTAGTGTGTTCACTCTGTGAGTCACAAACAGTTCACTAGCACTAGCTTTTTTTGTAGGCTAGATTTTTTAAAGTTCACCCACAGATGAGCTGTGTATAGTGGGGTACAGTAAGCTCTAAACAAAGTTACTTTCACTTCAACAGAACAAGAGCCAAACCTACAGACAAAACATTGGCCTGTGCATACAACATTCTGCACTGCCGATACATGTCCTCATCGTCTGATAAAGAATCAGTCAGAATATGTCCAAGATATTTTACTGTATTAACAACAGTGAGAGTATTTCCAGACAATTTAAAATAAGGAAACACAAGAGCTCTGATGTCCTTTGTGCGACGTATCATGATGACACTTTTAGCAGAGTTGTATTTTACATCATTTTGTTCACCATATACAGAACACACATTAAGCAGTTCCTGAAGACCAGCTGAGCTAGGGCTAAAGACCACCAGGTCATCTGCATACATAGGAAAATGGCTCATACAAATTTAATCTACTACTTTACAGCATCATGTGCTGCATAGGATGGAATGAAGTGGTATTGACTGAGTACTATCATCATCATCATAGTCATCATTATCCTCCTCATCCATCATTATTACTATTACTGCATAACTCTGTTTTAATTATTATTCTAAGTATAATAATGGTAATATTAACATATAGGTATCACTTTCATTACCTTTATTGTTGTTAGTACGATTCAATCATTCACATTTTATTTATAAAGCCTACGGTTTCTCTCTGACACACACGCGCACACAGCCTGCGTTGCTTAACTTAATATAAATTTCTTGGTCACCACCAAGCATGTAAACTTCATTCACAACCAAAAGGTCGAGGCAGAACCCTCAGCTTACACATGCACCCCCTTTCTTACATTTTTAAATGATCTTTGGTCTGAGAGTTTTGGGGCATTTTCCACGTTTGAAATACAATAAGTGAACAATTGACAACAAAAACAAAGAGCACATAAATGCATGCCTACTTTATATCTGCATATGACACACACACACACACACATATGGACATTTCATAAACGTATATATAGATATACAATACACATACATACTTGCGTACACCTGCACATACATTACCTTATAGCTCCAACACAAAATGTATTCTTTAAGGAGATATTGATTTCCGTCCTCGGCTTTTCCACTCTGAGATTTCTCCAGACTCCCTGAGTCTTTTCCCAACATCCTGCTCTGTAGATGCTGAAAGACCAAAGTTCATTACAATCTGTCATTGAGAAATATGATGGACCCATCCTTGCTGGAAAAACTAAACCTTTAGTAAATGCTGCTTTTATAAACAATCCTGTCACATCTGATGTGTGTAAGATGTCCATACTAATCAAGGCATCAGTTGGTCTGCTGAGTCTACTTTGAGTTAGTTTAACTTCATCATTTCACTTCGTAGCATTTTTGTTTTATTTATTTTTTCTTGATTTTATTCTTTTCTATCCCACAGAAAGTTTTATAATGATCTCAGCTTTTTATCTGCTTCTAGGGTTTGTTTTTTTTTATAGTTTTTTTTTTCTTTTCATTAACCATTATCCTCCCAAATGTGGGTTCTTCTGTGGTTTGTTTCTTTCACTGGTCAGCTACTCTGCTCAGCACTGCCCCTGCGATTTACGGTGGTATTGCTCCGTCGTCTGCGTCAAGCAATGGAGAGCTAAGCTCCCTGAAAACGGACCAAATTACGCACGTGACCAACGCAGAAGACAGATGAAACAGTGCGCAAAGCATAAAAGGGCCTGAAGGCTTCATTCAGTAATTCATCCTGGATTTAAAGCATTCACTGGTAAATTTACACCTTACCCTCCCTGTTTTTTTCTCCTCTCCATCTTCCTCCTTTCATCTCATTGACAAACCCTGGATCTTCCCTGCTCATGTCACAAGAACCTTGTCTGGACTGGCTCAGGAACTCTCCTGAAGGAGGCTCAGCTCAAAACAACTCCAGGCTCTATCACGCCAGACAGGTTCTCCACCAAATCTTGTTAGATTGCACAGGCTGGGTAAATTTCTGTTTAAATTTTAATTAGATTTTATATAACTTTAAGAAAACACAACTTTATTTCCTGTTTATCATCTTTCAGGCAGTTTCTAAATCTGCCAAGTTGTCAGTTTTACTGCTGGTATTGCAGGTTACAGTGTTTACAACATCTAGTTGTTTCACTTCTTAGCAGTTTTTATGTATGTGGACACATAAACCTACCACACCAAAGAGGCCAAAAATGGAGACAAAAAAAAGAGCAAAGGTTGGCAAGGAAAGGAAATGCCAAAAAAATGTGGGTAGGATAAAATAAGGGATTATGAGAGGGAAATAGGGGGCAAAACATCTCCAATGAATGGAAAGATGACTAGAAAGAGAGAATCCAGTGGCAGACTGAAGACATAAAGAAAAAGAACACACAAAGATGGCACAAAGCAGAGAAAACTAAAATCAGAATATATGAACGAGTCTGATGCTGTCAGTTTGTCTAAAAGAAGAATAGAACAACACTGACATCTAGTGGAAATAAGAATAACTGCAGCTGGTTTATTTTGCCTCATTAGGGCACTGCTTCTTTATACAGATGTCTTACAGCAAAAGAAATATCTTCAACTAACATGAGTTCATATTTATGAATGTGTTGTAAAGCAGGACTCTTCAGTACTTCTCCCTCCTTCCTCACTTATGTATTTTTTGGCATGTAAGAGGGGCAGATATATCTGTGTTGTTTCTTTAAATAGTAGTAGTTCCTGTTGTGTTTTATTTTTTGCTAAGCAGGTTAGTATCTTCCACTCTGTCCCAGGTCATTTTCCACTGCTAAGATGTGTTTAGACATCAGAATCAATGACATGGATGAAGCATGCAAGTGTCTGGGTGACAATAAACTCGTCTTTCTGTCTTTATTTATGTGCCGTTGTTATAGAACTGCAGTTGAGTCAAATTTCCACCAAATCTGACCATGTAGCTGTAATTCTTTCCTTCTCTACAAACATTTTGGATTTCATGTTGTGTATTCAAGTGTAATTTTTATTATGTCTGCTCTCATGTGAGGTCTTCATTTACTGACTGCTATTCTGGGCTTGTTTAATTCATTGTTTCCTCATTGTTACTGAAGTGATTTCAGCATCTCTGTGTTAAGTGGTTTAGGCAGCACATTATTAGCCTCATATCTTGGCTAAATTGTGACATTTGTCTAATTCTAATAGTATATCTCCTAATATTGCCAATTGACTGTGCATCATAGACTTTAAAACCTTTAAATTAGGGCTGTCAAAATTAACGACTTAACAGTGGCAGGGACAGGGACAGAATTTTGATTTCAGAGGTGGGGGGGGCAAAAGTATTTGTTTTTTAAAATAAAAACTAATCTTTCAGCTCACACTTTGTTCTGGTAGTTCTTCTAGATTTCTGTTGCTACTTTTAAGCTTAATGTTCCCTTTATTGGTTTGACTGCTTGTAAAGCATGTAGTAAAACATTATCACCCAATTCTGTGTTTCACCTTGTTAGCCAACTTCACATCAACTCAGTACCACCAATTTTACACTTATTTATGGAATATCATCATTTACATAGCACCACCCAATGGTGGGCAGGTCAAACTGGCATCACAGGTGGGAAGAAACTGAATAAAATGTCCGTTATTTAGTGTAAGTAGTGAAGTATTAAATTTTATTTGAAATAAGTGTAACACAGAACCATTGTTTAATGATTTTTTTCATAAATGAAAAGTGGGCAACAAGACCACAGAAGGGTCAACATAATGAACTCAACCAAAGTTTTCAAACACATGTCGTCTGTGATCACTGGCAGAGATAAATTCCTGGCAGAGTTTCTTCCTGTTGAAGGCGTCAACTCTTTCTTCATGTAAGTGACAAACTGCCACATTGTTAAGGTGTTTCTGCCTCATGCAGTTATGAAGCCAGGTCTTTAACCTCCTCAGTGCTGAAACTCCTCTCAGCTTCAGCAGACATGTTGGATCAATCAACAACAGTCACAAGGACCTCCACCCGATCAAAAAGACCTTCAGGCAGGCAGGACCATGTCTAGTGTTTGAACTTTGAAAGCTCTGATACAGATTATCATCATTCTAACATTTGTCATAATGCTTCATGTCATAACTAACGAGTTTATTCTTTCAGCCTCACCTCTTCTCCTCCATCTCCTCCAGCTTCTTCTACTCTCCCTCCTCCATCTCCAGCCTCTTCTCCAGATTCTCCTACTCTCCCTCCTCCATCTCCAGACTCTTCTCCTCCAGCTTCTCCTACTCTCCCTCCTCCAGTGTTTCCTCCTGCATCTACTTCTGCATCTCTATCTGTCTCCTGACAAAAGTATATTGGTGCATGACATGAACAGTGGGACAATCTGGGGTGCCACAATAATCAATTTTGATTATATGGTTATAGCAGAAAAACTTATATTCATGATTATCGTCAGTTTGGATGCATAAAAATCTCGTATGTATATATTGTATTTCCCCCTTTTTAATAATAATAATAATAATAATAATAATAATAAGAAGAAGAAGAAGAAGAAGAAGAAGAAGAAGAATACATTTTATCTATCAGCACTTCCAATAATAATATACACTTTACAAGATTATTATGAGCTTTATAAATTATGAGGAGGATCTTAAAGTGGATATGCTGCTTCATGGAGCCAGTGAAGGTGTTGCAGGATTTCTTCGAGTAACTTACACTTTGACTTTTAAAGAAGTCTCTTATGTCCACTTTTCTGTTTTTTAGACATCCTGGCTGCACCTAATTACCAAACACACATACGCACATGGACACAGATTCAAACATTAATATAAATGAAACTTCTGATATTACAATAACTTCCAGGTGACTCATGCTGAACAAACACCCAACTTCCAGTCGCAAATTAACAAGGACTCCTGACCGCAGACTAGCTTACTGGTGTAAGACAGGTGGAGTGACAGCGGTGAGCCAATCACACAAGAAACGGCAGAGCCAATAGAGGAGCTTGTTTAAACTAAGGGAAACAGGCTTCAGCTTGAGCGACCATTTTCCGCTTGGTGCTGGTGCTTGATCTGTCTCTGTTTACCACAGTGTAACATTGCAGGGGTATTGCAAGCTAGTTTTGCACTTTGAGGTACATCCTTTGTTTCCTACCTCAGCCTGGTTCCTTCCTCAGTTTAATAATTCCTCATTAAAAAAAGACCATTCAAGCAAGTTTTTCCTCATGTTTTTATACAGTAGAAGTAAAAGCTGCAGCTGGCTACGAGCGTGGACTGAATGGGTGAAAATAGGAAAATTCCAGTATTCTGAGATCGCAGCAACATATTGGGAAAAAAAGAACTATGAACTACTTCATCTTTAGAACTGTTAACATAGTTAAAAAATTTGAATTATGAACTATGAACTATGAAAATTTGCTCTTGCGAGTCGAGTGTGACGGTGTCAACACAGTGTATGCCGCTTGTAAAACATGTTCAGTCTTAGTTAAGTACACCAGTGAGTCAGGGATGAGTGGTCTTAAGAGGCACACTTGCAAATTATGTAAAGAACCAGCAAAGCATCTTTTCTTACGTCAAACGCAAAGTACCATCGGGTGTGAAGTCTCGTTTGACAGGCTGAGACCCAAAGAGACCCTTTGCTGTGGTAGAGGGGAAAGGCTTCATCAATGTTGTGCAGACGCTACTTGACATTGGAGCCAAATATGGAAGTAACGTGCAGGTGGAAGATATTCTGCCGTGTGCACGCACAGTCACCTGTCATGTTAAAGGAGAGTTTGACAAAATAAAACAACGGGTCATCGAAGAGCTCATCAGGTACGTCACATAGCACTGTTTGTAATGCAAAAAGTTTACCTTTTTATCAAGCAGTAGTCTATGATCTATAGATCTACCACTACTAGATCTCCTTTTCCACCTGTTTTAAACAGCTTAAACTCTCAGTGTTATAAATTGCTTTCTTTTTAGTACTGAAGATATTTTGAGGGTTAATCGAATTATACTTAATTTTTTTGGTGCAGACTACAAACCCTGCTGTAACTACAGACATCTGGACAGAGGACTAACACACATTACATTACTGTTACAGTTCATTACTTCCTCAACTGGAAGATGGTGAACCGGGTTTTGGCCACAAGGGAGATGGAGGGTGTCAAATCCAACGACTACATCAGAATAACTTTTGAGGGAATCCGTCAGGTATCCCTCATCCTCCCTTAAAAGCAGAGGCAGTTATTCTAAAGTTAATTGAAAAAGGAAATAATTTAGTATTACTTCAAAATTTTTAAATAATATATTTTATTTATTTATTTATTTTTTTGTCTTGGTATCGTCCTTTGCTGACATATACATAAGACATTTATGTAAACACAGTTTTCTGTTCTAATATCGTACTATAAATCTTTTGAAAAGTGCTCTTTAAAATTAGATGGTTGTTTATCATTCTGCTTTATGTCTGGGCTTCTAGTTACTAAGCTTTTATGTTTCCTTTTTCTTTTTTTCTCCATCACAGGAATTTGACATCCTAAGCAGAGACACTGTCTTTGTGACAGATAGTGGCTCAAATATGATTGCAGAATTCAAGAACTATGTCCGACTTTCCTGTGCAGCCATAATATCAACTTGATCCTAAAACATGTATTTGACCACTTGGATGAGGACAACCCAGCACATGGTAGCGTCATCAAGCTGTTTAAGGACACAAAACTGTTGTCACACACATCAAAAGAGCAGGATAAGATAACATAAAATCTTGTGATGTCTGGCTGGGAAGCCTCCTTTAATAATTATGAAACGTGATCAATGGGAAATTAAAAAAGGAGCTACTGTAATCTATAATTGCCATAGTCACATTTTCTTGACTAAATTTAAACTTTAAATCTTTTCCTTTTAATGATTTTTTGAGGCTCACAAATTGTCATTTGTAATCAGTGTAACCCAACTTTTCCTGTACAATGTCTCCTTTTTTAATGTTAGGTCACAAAACACACTTGACCAGTTACTGAAGCAAGCCGTGGAGACGAGCTTGAATACCAGACTAGCAATGCTTCAATCTGTAAATGATGCTCTGAGGTCCGGTAAGCTGCATGACATCCTGCTACACCGAAACGAGCTCTATCTCAACAACATTGATTGTGAAGTTCTTGAGGACTTCAGCGGACTCCTGAAACCATTTGATGAGGCTACTAGGTACCTCTCTGCTGGTCACACACCAATCCTTCACCTAATTCTCCTGACCAAGGCAACCCCACTGAGGGGTTTGTCCATCCAGGATGGAGACAGCGTGATTGTAAAAGAGGTAATACATTACTTTGCTGCTTTTTATTGTTTAGTTGGTGGTCACTCCAGTAGCTAACAGGAGCTTGGTCCTATCCAATAACAGTGATGCATAAAAGAAATGTGAGTCTGATGTTGTCTAGGAGAAACAATGTATAAGTTAATTATTAAATAAATTTAAAACTGCTAGATGCCTGAAATCAAACATGGTGTCTGTCTGCCTGAGAACTTATATGCCTTGTAACAATGATGTTGCATATATCATCATTATATAATTGTATGTCTCATTATGGGATTTCACTCCTTCTCTAGCTGAAAGGGAAGTTAGTGGAGCTCAAATTCAAAATCCACTTGTATCATAAGGTAGCCACAGCTCACTCTCCTAGCCAGAGAAGTTTCTTGAGGAAAACTCTTTCCAGTCAAGAGTATGAGGAGGTCATCAAAACCCTGCAACACTCACAGAAACAGCAGGGACAGAGGAGAGTGTGAGAGACCATGTGGAGAGAGACGGTTAATAACACTTGCATCAACAGAGCACTCCCAGAGCAATTTTAAATGCAATAAAAAGTCTTCCTTTCATTTATAGAGAGTCACACACACACACACACACACACACACACACACACACACACACACACACACACACACACATGTGTGTTACCTATTAGGTAATGTCTGATATAAGTAATACCTATATTAGACAAATAAGTATGTTAGACTATCAAGATCTATGATGCAAATGGTAATGTTCTATAAGAATCTCTCTGTTTTCCTGAAGGCCCATCCCCAGAGGCAAGGACCACAGAGGTGCATAACTTCTTTGCAAGTTGTGTTGAAGAGGAGGACAGGGAGGAGGACAGTTGCAATATGGAGTCATGGGGCCAACAGTTGCTGCTACAATACAAGAGTGACTCTAATCTGACATGCTTTCGGTCTCTTCTAGACTTCGGGCGAAAGAGGTCAGGTGGGTTAGTGCCAGTTGCCAAGAGACTTTTAACAATCCCAGCAACAAGTACTCCCTCATAGCGTAGTTTCGGTGTTGCTGGGAGACTGATCAAGGAGGGGCATTCCACCCTCAATCCAGAAAATGCTGATGGACTTTTGTTCCCACATAGCAACAGTTAAGGTTCCTGGGCTCATTATGCAAAAACGTTGCAGATGATAGAAAACAGTTGTTCAAGTAATGAGCGAAAAAATACTTTACATGTTCTGGTTGGGTTTATTCAAATTTGGCAGACATGTTGCAAACCATATACTGTTTTATTGTTGTTACCTTTTGTAAATTAAATTCATGGTATTGCCTGAAGAATAAATACATTTTAAAAAATGGGAGCAGGAGTCATTCTAAATGGGAGCAGGATGAGTTCAGGAGTAATTTTATCAGGATTGGGACAGGACAAGATTTTCTTCTGTGGGAGTGGGATGGGACAGGAGTGAAAATCCACTCCCGTGTCACCCTCTAGCCCAGACCCATGACCTTCCACCCCTAAACCCACACAGGCATCCCCAAAACTACATGTAATAAGTAAAGAATTCTGCTACCCTAATAGGTAGCTGCAAGTTTAATTGGTTAATGGTATATTTTTTACACATAACAGATTTAAGCTGGTGATATTCTTCTCATTTGATATACACACTATGGAATCAAGGCAAGGCAAGGCAGTTTATTTGTATAACACATTTCATGTACAGGACAATTCAAAGTGCTTTACATAAAACAAAGACATTACAGATATTTAGAATAGTAAAAGGCATCAACACATAATCACAATAAAATAATAAATTACATTAAAATGATTAAAAGCAAGATAAGTTAAAAAAGTTACCGTGCAGATTTCATGCATAGACGCATGAGAAAAGAAATGTTTTTAACCTGGATTTAAAAATGTCTACATTTGGTGAAAGTTTAATCTCCACTGGCAGTTTGTTCCATTTGTTTGCAGCATAACAGCTAAATGCTGCTTCTCCATGTTTAGTCTGGACTCTGGTTTGGACTAGTTGACCAGAGTCTTTGGATCTAAGAGCTCTGCTAAGTTTATTTTCTCTGAACATATCACAGATGTATTCTGGGCCTAAACCATTCTGGGATTTGTAAACAATAAGAAGGGTTTTAAAATCTATTCTGTGTGTGGCGGGGTTCTTCGCCAACCAATAAAACAGGCAAGTCGTTTGTCAGTTTGTGGTGGATTAATTGTGCCCGTGGCTCCCAGACTGTGCTCAGCAGTGCGAGAAATGTCCAAAAACTCCAGTGCAAATTATATTTACATATTTACAAAAAGAGTGGAAAAAAAATAAACAAAAAACAACAAAAATAACAAATATATGCCTCTTGTCTCTCTCTAGACCAGCTAAAAATAGTCCAACCTTCTGTCTCCGAACAATCCTTCCAGTTGCCAGCAATGCAACTCAATGAATGCCCCCCTTCTTCTTCTTTTTCTTCTTCTTCTTCTTCTTCTTCTTCTTCTTCTACTTTAATGGCGGGTCGCAAAAAACGTTTCAGGTGCATACCGCCACCCACCGTATCGGAGTGTGTATTCTTAGGGTGACTAGTTCTTCAGGTTACAGACTAATTTGGCATAGATACAAACCTATATTTAAAAAAAAAAAAAAAAAAAGACTACAATCTATGCACTAACCCTGTGCTCTTAATAAATCCCATTAATGCCTTATTGCAGTCTTTGGGGTTGTCACCCTTTCCCAAGATTTCCTGCAAATCCCAGCCCCTGCCTAGCTTGTACAGCTTGTCTTTCAGTATATTCCTCTGTGTTACAAATCATCTACAGTCCATTAACACATGCTGCACATTTTCTATGACACCACATACCTCACAGTTATCTGTTTCCGCTTTACCTATTAAATACAGTGTAGCCCTCAGACCCGTGTGTCCTAACCTGAGCTGTGAATACACTACCTCCTCTCTCCTATCCCTTCCCTTAGGTACCTCCACCTTTACTGACTGTTGGATGCTATACAGTTGTCTCCCTTTGCGATCTGCGTCCCAGTCAGTTTGCCACGCTCTTGTTACTGCTGCACTAATCAAGGATTTTGCCTCCCCTCTTCCAAATGAAACTTTAATTATTTCAGTGTTGGATAGTTTTAATGCTCTCTTTGCTATTTCATCTGCTCTTTCATTTCCCAAAATGCCTACATGTGCGGGGATCCAACAAAATTCCACAACAAGGCCAGCTTTCTGTAAGCGAAACAGCATTAGGTGAATTTCCAACAGCAAGTCATCCCTACATGTTTCTTTGGCGTTAAGATTCTCCATAGCTGCTGCGGAATCCGAACAGATGACTACTCTCTCAGGTTGAATCTCCTCTATCCATTGTAGTGCAAGTATGATGGCCACTATTTCCGCTGTGAATACTGATAAGTTATCTGTGATCCTTTTTCAGATGGATACATTGAACTCTGGGATGAACACTCCTGCCCCAACACGTCCAGATACGGGGTCCTTTGAGCCATCGGCGTATATGTTTAAGTAGCTGTGGTATCTCATCCTCACATACTCCTCTGCCAGGGGACTGGTGTCAGTTCCTTTCCACCCTTTCCTTCTCTCAATGAGCTTACTATCCACCCCTGGTACCGGAAGGATCCAGGCGGACACATTGCCCCACACTAAGGCCGAACTATACTCAAGCACGTCTAGACCACATTGCGTAGCTACACCTTCAATCGTCAACCCAAACCTTTTACATTTTTGTTTTCGCAGGTACTCCCAGCAGTCTGCAAGAACACCTGTAGCTGGTTGCTCGTCTCCTGAACCTTTTAACTTTACCCAGTAGACAAGAGACAATTTGAGCCTTCTAAGTCGTAGCGGCAGCTCCCCAGCTTCCACCAGCAAAGCGTTTGTGGGGGTTGTTTTCACTGCACCAATACACATCCTCAATGCTCTATGCTGTATACAGTCTATCTTTTCCAAGATATGATTGGCTGCCGCTCCATACACAATACAACCATAATTCATACATGATCGGATCAGGGCCCTATAAATGCCTAATAGTCACCGCTTGTCTGCTCCCCAATCGTAACTTGACACAGCCCTCATGAGGTTCAGCACCTTCTTACATTTGGTTTCCACTTTACTGACACGTGCCTTCCAGAGACAGTTTTCATCAAACCACAGACCAAGATATTTAAACTCCTTAACTCTTTCTATGCTCTGCCCATAAATCTTGAGGCTGACATTAGCTATTTTCCTTTTCTTAGTAATAATCATGTAGCATGTCTCACTGACGGACATTTTAAAACCTCAATCGTACGACCACTGCTCAACTTTGTCAATAGCGGCCTGGACTGAACTGACGACATGGCTGACATTCTTCCCTCTCTTCCATATGGCTCCATTATCAGCATAGAGGGATGTTCCAATGTCCTTGCCAATATTTGTAAAAATGTCGTTAATCATGATATTGAATAATATTGGGCTGATCGAGCTGCCCTGCGGTACTCCATTCGAGATGCTGTACTCTACCGAGAGGTCGTCTCCCACTCTCACTCTAAATGTCCTATTAGACAGAAAGTCTAGGACCCAGTTGTACAGTCTGCCACTAATGCCCAAACTTTCCAATTTAATAAGGAGACCTTCTCTCCACATAGAATCATACGCTTTCTCTATATCAAAATATACAATAACCAGAGCTTCTTTATTATTAACAGCTTTCTCTGCCTCATTACTGACTTTGACAAGCGCACCTGTAGTGGATCTACCTTTTCTGAAGCCGCTTTGATAAGGGCTAAGCAAACCTTTTTGTTCCAGAAAATATGTCAGTCTGTTAACAATGACTTTTTCCATCCCTTTGCCAGGTGAGAAGTTAACGCTATTGGCCGATAGTGTCCTGCACCAGCTGGATCTTTGCCAGGCTCACTGAACGGCAGTGTCAAAGAGCTTTCCAGCTACCTGGCATTACTCCTTCACTCCAAATCTTGTTAAATAACCTGAGCACAACATTCAATGCCTCATCAGGCAGCCGCCTGAACATGGCGTAGCATAGCCGGTCCTGTCCCGGAGCTGAGAACCCTGTTCCATGCAGGGCCTTCCTTAACTCCTGCAGAGTAAAGTCCATATCAAGTTAGTTACGTCCGTATTTACTCTCAAAATGTCTTCTTTATGCTGCCTTTGAGCTGGGTCTAGATGATTCCCACTGTGAATGCCTGCAAACTTTTTGCCTAGCAAATCAGCCTTTTCTTTATTTGTGATAGCCAGGTAGCTCCCCTCCACAAGCACTGGCACTGTAGTATTTTGCTTTTTCCCAGTCATTTTCCCAATCATGTACCACACATCCTTTAACTGAAGTTCTCTGCCAATTGATGAGCAGAATTCTCTCCATGCATTCCGTTTTGATGACTTAACTATTTTCCTTGCATATGCTCTCTTTCGCTGATATTCTAATACACTATCTTGGTTATAGTGCCTCCTTAGGTTTCTAAATGCTTGGTTCCTTTCCCTAATAGCTTTTTTGCATTCTTCTTTCCACCATGGAACTGCATTTCTTTTCCAACCACATCCACTGCTAGGAATACATTGCAATGCTGCATTCAAGAACATAGTTGTAACTGCCTCTTTGCAGCTTTCAACATCACCATTCATCGCCAGTGCCTCACAGGCCTCCAAACACCATGCTCGGAACTTTCCCCAGTCTGCCTTGGCAAAACACCACCTATCCACCGCAGAGGCCTTCTGTACATACACTTCATAATTGATAGTACACAAAATAGGAAAATGATCACTGCCCATGTTATTATCAATTATACTCCATTCACAGAGACTGCTCATGCTGCCTGTAACCATGGTTAGATCCAGGCAGGAGCCACGATTTCTTGCCACATCCATTCTGGTAGCTCTGCCGTTATTTAAACAGACAAGAGACCTTTCCTCCATGAGCTCTTCAAATACCTCCCAATTCGAATCTGTGTGGTCACTTCCCCAAAGTGTGTTATGGGCATTAAAATCACCACACCAAATTTCTCGTCTGTCAACTGTTGCTGCAACAATGTGAAAGGTTTCCTGGCTTAATTTCTTGCATGGATTGTAGAAGTTGACTAGTCTGACATCTCCCCTAGGGCTATACACTTGGATTACTATACATTTGTATTCTCTGGAAATAACTTCCTCTCTGAAGGCTAGCGTGTCTTTAAGAAATGTCAAGCAGCCTCCACCGAGAGAGTCACTTCTGTCACATCTGATAGGTGTGTATCCTGGCATAACAAAATCTAGCTGCGGCCTCAGCCATGATTCTTGAATGCACATAACATCCGGGACAACATCCAGTTCTGTCACTACTCTTTTAAATTCCTGTCCGTTAGCTATTAAACTTCTGGCATTCCATTGTAGGATATGCAATACCATAAGTATTTCAATCAGCCTGAGATAATCCATCATAAATAACAGGATTTAACATTTTGTGAATTATTTCTGCCTTTACCGCTCTCGTTCCCAGAAATTCCGCTGCTGCCTCTACTACTGTCTTGATTCTGTCACTTTTCCTCTGCTGCTGCATTGTTACGTTAACCGTCTTACATATAAAAGCCACAAAGCTGACTTTGTCCACAAGCAGTGTGTCTTTATTGATTCCCTTTACACATAGATCTGCCTCCTTTTGCCTTTTGGGGTTGAGAGCTTGCGCTCTAGAGATCACCACCTGCGGTGTTGGGAAATTACCTTGTTCTGCTTGCTTTACTTTTTTAGCTGCATCAGCATAAGATACTTGATTGGTAACTTTGTATTTCACTTGCTTGTCTCTGCGCTGGACACCCCCCATAAGCGGCACTGCGTTCCCCACCACAGTTGCAACACATAATTTTAGCCTCTTTGCCACACTTGCCATATTCATGCTCCCCACCACATCTGGCACACTTTAGCTTTCCCCTACACTGCGTTGCAGTATGTCCAAATCTTTGACATTTAAAACACCTTAGGGGTGCTGGGACATATTCTCGTACATCATAGCTTAGGAAGCCTAAAGTAACTCGTTTAGGGAGAACGTCTTTAAACTCTAAAACGACTGAGAGGCTATCGGTCTTAACACCGTTCCTGTGCAGTAGCAGTATAGTGGCTTTCACCACTCTCCCTCCTTTTACTTCTTCTAACACTTGATCTATGGACACTTCCAAGGGCACATCCCGAACCACCCCTCTGCGCTTTGCTGCACTTCCTGGGATATGAACAACAACTCTTTGCCCACCAAGAGAGTCCATGCGTAAAAATGAGTCCCTTTGTGCTTTATCCTTTGCAAAAACCAGCAGCCTCCTGTTATTTAGAAACTTGGCAAAGCTAAATTTCCCCATCTGCTTCTTTATATCCTTCGCCATCTTAAATGGATGACAATGTGCCCCTTCCTCTTTGAACGTAACCCTGACTCTCCAGTCATTTTGCCTGGCCTCAACTCTATCCTCCCACCTGTTAGCTTTAGCCTTTCTTGTCGCTTCCTCACTCTCTGATCCCGATCTAGCAATCACAGAACTACCACTCCTCATTTTCCTTTTCTTACTGGCTTCCTGCCATGGCATGAGATTATCTTCTCCGTCCGAACTGTCACCCATAATAAATACAGTCACAATACAGTTGTTGCTCACCCACCACTCTTGTCACGTTCAAACTTTTCTTTCGCTCCCGAAATCCGTCCACCACCTCCCCAAATGCCCCCTTCTTCTCAGGCTTCCCTTTAAATACTCTAAGCCCCGCCCCTTATGCTCAATAATCCTTAATTTCTACAAATAAATCACTTTAGTTAAGTTCTTGTTATGTTTCCACATAAATAAAATAATGACAAAAATAACACAAATTCTACACATTCGTTTCAAATATCCCTATTAACCACAGTAGCAGAAACAGCAAAGTAATAAATGGTTTTTAAAATAAAAATGTTTGGCGCGAACCGGAGTGATCACATGGTCGTGACGTCACTTCTGGATGTTGGCCCGGTCGGCTTCTTAACAGTGGATTGGATATGGCCTCGGTTTTGACCAAAGCCACAGCAGTGACAGGAAGAGGACGGTAAGTAACCAGCAAACGCCATATAATCAATAACCTAGCAAAATATTAAGTGTGCACCCTTAATAAGTCGCTACGTGAGGCAGATTGCATTCCTGTGTGGTTTACTGTTGTAATATCACTGTGGGATTTGGCGGGAGTTTGTCCCCGGCGAACTGACCAGGCGAGTATGTGTGTATGTGTGTGTGTGTGTGCGTTTATGGACTCAGTTGGGACAGCTGTCAGTGACGAGACGACTTCGTCACACTGTGACTGACTGGAAGCCAGTGTAAAGATTTCAAAACTGGTGTGATGTGTTCAGATCTCTTAGTCCTGGTTAAAACTCTAGCAGCAGCGTTCTGGATGAGCTGCAGATGTTTAATGCTCTTTTTAGGAAGTCCTGTTAAAAGACCATTACAGTAATCCAGCCTACTGGACATGAATGCATGGATGAGTTTCTCTTGGTCTTTCTGGGAGACTAAACTTTTAATTCTGTTGATGTTTCTGAGCTGGTAAAAAGCTTCTTAGTGAAGCTTTGATGTGGCTGCTAAAAGTCAGGTCTGAGTCTATCAATACTCCAAGGTTACGAACTTGGTCGGTGATTTTAGGAGCCCGAGTCTCCAGTAGCACTAAACTTTAAGAAGTTTTTTTTTTTCTTCTATTATTTACTAATTGTTTTACTCCTTTATTTTTCCATTGAGTGAAGTTAATCCTCAGGTGTAAAAGAAATTGATCAATACAAATTATTGTTGAAGTACAGTTGCGTAAACACACAGAAAGCCTAGCATATGCTGTTCTTTGCTAAAATTCCACTTTCTTTCAGCACCGTATTAACAGCTGGTACAAGGGGTGCGCTGTAACTCAGTAGTCGACCATCATAAATCAGCTGGTCTGGTGTCAGCCGTGTTTGTTTCTGAGCTCTACACAGACAGAAAGCAGAGACACAGCAGTTACAGCCATGATGCAGAGACAGAAAAGGATTTAAAGCTACTTAAAAGAAAAATTACAGATGTAGAGAATCATCAACCCACCTTTTGTGGTACAGCCGTGCTATGTTCCTATCAACCCAAGTACAGATGTTCTCTGGGGTTAGCACTCCGGTTGGGGTGAACACAGCTCGGGGGCTGATGATGATTTTGAAGTTGTTAAACTGAGACTGAGTACTGGCGGGCTCCTGGTACAGATGAGCCAGGATGTTCACCCCAGGTATGTTTTCCCAGCAGCCTTGTGGAGGCAGTGTTTGTGGGGTGGGAAGAGGCAGTGGGGCGTTGTTGGGAAACACGTTATTCTCAAACTTGTAACACTTGTCGAGGCCGTACTTCTTCTCCAGCAGTGGTAACAGCTCCAACCAGCTGGTGAGAGAATGGTTTGGAGAGTTAAAATAGCAATATGTAATTTTCTGACATTAAAACTGTTTCTGACTCGTTTGATGACTCAGTGGCATTTATTATGTACATTCCTGTAACTGTCATTGCACGGCAGCGTCCTGAGGCTGAGAAAACTACACATCTAAAAACGCACCCCTGCCATGAAAAGTGCCCCTTGTGAGAAGCGTAGTTGAAACCACTTACCTGTAGTCGTAATGCAGATGTGTATGCTGCTCACATTCACCACCCTTTGTCCTTATTAAGCGTTGTTTTTGCATAATGACAAGAAAGATCTTGAATCTTATGGACAAGAGGTTCTCTGCTTTTGTTGAGTATGTAAAAAAATTTAAGAACTCAACAACAGCAACCATTACCAGCCTGTTGATCCAAATAGTAATTTTTGCTGGCTGTTGGGTGGGTGTGACGATTTTGTGCGTGCATATGTGTTAATGGACAGTCGAACGTTTGATCACCAAGGTAATTTATTTTACATAGTTCAGGCAGATCCTCTGCATCTTTGAATTTAATTAAGTCTTTTTAAGAAATAGGTACATATAAAAAATAAATAATATCACTTGTTTAGATAGATAGATAGATGGATAGATGGATAGATAGATAGATAGATAGATAGATAGATAGATAGATAGATAGATAGATAGATAGATAGATAGATAGATAGATAGATAGATACATAGATAGATAGATCTTCCTAACTACCCTTTTTGTGATGTCACAGTTTTGTTTGCTGAAAAGGCAGAAAAAAATAATTGATTTGTTCTATAATGAAAATATTTTCTATTTTTACTTTACTTTTGATTGATTGATCGATTGATTGAAATTGAAATACTCTGGCAGAGGGGTTTGAGATGCACCCCCGTTAGTAAGTCGCACCCTGTTGTGTAACTGTTGCACAATTTTATTTTATTTTTAATTTTTTAAAAATCAATATCAACAGGCTGATAGATGCTGTTGGTAAGTTCTCAAGCGTAGTAAAGATGAATATAGACCATCTACAGGCAACTGTAACAGGACAAAAGGAGCATTTCAGAGAGACAAAGTCTCTCAGATATAAAAATGGGCAGAGGTTCACCAATCTGAGACAAACTGGCTTTCAAAGTTATGGAAAATTTTCAAAAAAATGTTCCTCAATGTAAAATTGTGAATACTTTGAAGATCCACCATCAAAAGATTCAGAGAATCAGGAGGAATCTCTGTGTGCATGGAACAAGGCTGGATGCTAGTAATCTTCTGCATTAAAACAGACATGATTCTCTATTAGAAATCACTGCATAGATTCAGTTATTACTTCCAGAAATAACTGTCTGTGAACACAGAGCTTTAACCATTTGTAGATTTCATTGTGAACGATCATGCAAAGAAGAAGCCAGATGTGAACAGGATCCAGAAACAACACTGTCTTCTCTGGAACAAAGTTCATTTAAAATGGTCTGTAGACAAAGTGAAAAAAATGTTCTGTTATCAGATAGATGAAAATATGAAATTCTTTCTACTCTGTAGGACATGGCATCCAAGGGAGCATCCAGCTTGTTATCAGTGGACAGGTGAAAAGCTGCATCTCTGATGGGATGGGGCTGCATTAGTGCCTATGGCGTGGGCACCTTCCATCTGTGAAGCTCCATCAATGCTGAAAAGTACATGGAGGCTTTAGAGCAACATCTGCTACCATCCAGACAACGTCTCTTTAAGGGGAAGACCTTGACAGTAAATTTCAGCAAGATGATGCTGAACCACATCCTGCATCCATCACAGCAGCATGGCTTCACAGGAGAAGAGTCCAGCTGCTGAACTGGCCTGCCTGCAGTCCAGACCTGAAGGTCCAGAACTGTTGAGCAGCTAGAATCCTGCATCAGACCAGAATGGGACAACATTCCTCTCCTAAAACTCCAGAAACTGATCTCCTCACTTCCCAGATGTTGGCAGACATTTGTTAAAAGAAGAGAGGATGCTACACGTTGCTGAACATCACCCTGGAACTACTTTTTACAGACGTGTTGATGCCATCAGATTCACTATCAGCTCATATTTTCCATCACATGGTAAAATGTCTCAGTTTCAACATCTAATGTGATGTTTATCTTCTACTGGGAATAAAATATGAGTTGATGAGATTTAGAATCATTACATTGTACACAGCATTCTGACTTTTGTGGAATCGTGTTTCTAAAACCTCAACAAGAGTCTTCATGAACAAAGATCTACCTGTTGACTGATTGAGGCAGAATGAGCTCATCAATGTCCTGCATGGCCACATATTTGGACCGGTACATGTATCTGTAAAGGCAGTCAGTGAGAGCAGGAATCTGGCCGAAGTAGTGAAGTTCACCAGGACCGTGTTCAGGCAACCAGCCACGAGACACTTTTAAAAACCTGGATAGAGACCAAGGAATCACTTCCAGTAAACCTGAGGAGAAAAAACCAAGTGGTTTTAGATTGTCCACATATCAGACAGTAATTAACAGTAAATATACTAAATTTCTTTGTAGTAATTATTCTTTTTACATTTTGTTAAAGACTCAAATAAACACTTCAGATAAAAAAAATATATATAATTTTCTGCCCATTTAAAGAGCCTTTAAAGAGTTCAAAAGAGTTAAAAAGCTCATTCTAAGCATGGGTGACTGAAATTTAAATTGAAACTAGGAGCTTTCATTCCTTTTATTTCAGGCAAATCGTTCCCTTTCTTTAGGGTCAATCTCAGCGTTTCCATGAAAAAAGGAATCAGTAGGAAGTAGATACTGGACCTTTGTGTGTGTAGTAGTCCAGTATAAGCTGCGTCTCAGCGCTGCAGTTGGTCTTATAGACGACCACCTTGTCGACTCCCAGTAACTGAAACATTTCTAAACTCTGTACCAGCTGCAAAACAACACATATACAGGTGCTCGTAATAAAATTAGAATACCATGAAAAGGTTTATTTATTTAAGTAATTCCATTCAAAGAGTGAAACTTGTATAATATAGACATTCGTTCCTCACAGACTGACATATTTCAAATGTTTATTTTTTTTCATTTTGATGATTATAACTGACAGCTAATGAAAACCCGAAATTGAGTATCTCAGAAAATTAGAATATTGTGGAAAGGTTCAATATTAAAGACACCTGGTGACACACTCTAATCAGCTAATTAACTTAAAACACCTTTAAATGGTCTCTCAGTCTAGTTCTGTTGGCTACACAGTCATGGGGAAGACTGCTGACCTGACAGTTGTCCAAAAGACAACCATTGACACTTTGCACAAGGAGGGCAAGACACAAAAGGTCATTGCTAAAGAGGCTGGCTGTTCACAGAGCTCTGAGTCCAAGCACATTAAGAGAGAGGTGAAGGAAAGGAAAAGATGTGGTAGAAAAAAGTGTACAAGCAATAGGGATAACCGCACCCTGAAGAGGATTGTGAAAGAAAACTTATTCAAAAATGCAAGGGAGATTCACAAAGAGTGGACTGCAGCTGGAGTCAGTGCTTCAGGAACCACCATGAACAGACGTATGCAAGACATGACTTTCAACTTTAGGACCAGTAGCTGGTTTAAGAACCATGGTATCCCTGTTCTTAACTGGTCAGCAAACTCGCCCGACCTTAACCCCCGTAGAAAATCTATGGGGTATTGTGAAGAGGAAGATGCGATACGCCAGACATGTATTCATGTCAAAAACTTCATCAGAATATGAGCATTCATCTGCAAGTCTGTCTTGAAAAGCTGGTTTCCTCATTTTCATGGTTGTACGGTGGAAAGTAACAGGGCATGGTCCTTTAGGTTGTCTTCTTTTCTCCATCTTGGTCAGTATACTTAAAAACATCTCATTCACTTAGTTTATTCTTTATAATCATAAATAAGAAAATGTGAGGTGGTCTTACCTGAAGCACGTTGGTGAAATCATACATGGTGGAGAGACAGACAGTGAAGTTATAAGGAAAGGAATCACTCTTGGGATGTTGGTTTTGAATTTCCAGAAACTCAAGTTTATCTAAGAGACCACAAAAAGGCAAATTTTGGAAATCATAATTACTTAACTGTGTGTTTAATAAACAGAAAAAAAGCCCTTAAATTCCACAGCTACGCAAACAAATACTGTATTTATATATAGATTATATATACAAAGCCTATTCCTAAGTAAAGAGGTAAGAGCCTCCCATTGGATCATTACTGAATGGATGATGATGTTTCAGCTGCTGTTAAAGTTATTTAACTCTAACTGATGCAATGAGCAGCTTCTACTTTCTTAAATGAGCGGGAAGACGCATTTCGTGGTCGTAAAAAAGATGTTAATCTTTTTCAGAAGGGTCAGATTATCGGCACCAAGCAAAACAAGCATCTGAGGAGTTTTCTGAAAATACTACAACTAGGTTAAGAACTGTCCAACAAAAACTGGAAGGATGGTGGGGAACCATCATCTCCCAGGAGAAATGTGGTTGGAAAAATATCTTGAATGAAGGTGATTGGTGATGAATCAAATGTTTGGTGAACTAAAATTGTGCTGTGATCTTGGGTTGCTGCAGCTGGTCAGGTGTAGGTTCAACAATGTTATGTGTCCAAAGAATGAGGTTTAGCTGACTACCTGAATATACTGAATGAGCAAGTTATTCATCTTCCCTGATGGAACGGCCATATTCCAAGATGACAATGCCAGGATTTATGGGACTAAAATTGTGAAAGAATGGTTCAGGGAACATGAGATATAACTTTGACCCATGGCTTGGCCACCACGGAGTCCAGACCTGAACCCCATTGAGAATCTTTGGGATGTGCTGGAGAACGCTTTGTACAGTAATCTGGACAGAAATAAATGATGTGACCTTGCAGAAGTTTATGAAAATGACACCAAAGAGAATGAATGACATAAAAAAAGCTGAAGGTGATCTAACAAAATATTAGTGTCCAAACATTTGACAGGTGCTGTATATCTACTGTCCTACAAAGTTGGGCACCTGTATAATAAAAAGTTACTCTGCATCTGCAGGCTGTTCGATCACCATAATGTATCTTCCACATTATGCTGGTTTCACCTGAAACTGTGATGTAGCAATAAAAATATAACATGAAAATCCATCATCTTGCCAAAGGCTCTTAGATACCTAAAAGACATGGGGCACCATACTTCTGTAAAACAGAGGGGTATGGCCAAGAGGAGGTACAGTATTAGGTCTGATTCAAAATGGTGGTTTAACCATGTGACACATTCCACTGTCAATACTTAATGTCACCTGCAAACCTGCTCTGTGGTTCTAGTACCTTCATCTTTGGGTACAACAGTGGTCACAGCTATATGAGATGGTGTCTGGCAGCCCATAGGGAGGGGACACATGATGTCGGCGGTCCCGTAGGGAAAGCCAAAGTGATCACTGTGGATGTGGCTGACACCCTCAGAGATGTACCCCAGCCCCTGGCAGAGTAAGATGCAGATATAGGCTACTGCTTGGCTCCGCAGCACCACTGAAATCACACGAACCTGGAACAACAAGAAGAATTTTACTTTTAGTACATGGATAATAATAAACCCTTTTCTTAATTTATGCATACATCAGTAGCACATGTAAATAACTGTTTCCAGAGTGCAGAAAGCATGGCTGTTAGGTGAACTATGTTTAGCATCCGTCTTTACAGAGGAAATTAATATGATGCTGGACAGATGTTGGACAGGTTTTCATCAGCTTCTTGTGAACAAACGCCAACGAGCAGCCTGGATTCGTGCTATCTGCTGTACAAACTGGAAGGCAATGCCCTGGCACCTGGTATGCAATGAACACTTTGGTGTCATCAGACGATTAAAGATGAGGACACATGCTCGTCTTTGGACATGAAGGTGAAGTCGAGACAGCGACGCAAGTAGAAGGCAGCAGCAACTCCATCATCATGAAATTGTCAAGGTATGTACTGGCACCAACCATGTTTACTGCATTTCAGTGAAAACATTACTGACCCACTTATTCAATACATAGATTAACTCTACAGTTGAATGAATTGGCAATCATTATTTTTACATGGACAATATGTTATCTATCCAAATGAAATCTTTCAGATTCCACACGTTTACATGGACACTGGATAAAGTATCCAATCAGTTGTTTTTTTATGTGATGGAAAGATTAAATACAATTGTAATGTGGGATTGGACATTTTTATGTGGTGTTTTCTTTCTATTTTTTTATTTGAAACTATTTATTCAGAATTAAAATTTTAGAATTAACAACTATAAGTCACTTTGGATAAAAGTGACTGTAATGTAATAATATAATGCAATGTAGAATAAAGTATTCCCCTTTACGTTTACATGGAAATAGTAACTCTGAATTGAGGTTTACATGGAACACACTTTTAATCACCTTCATTTAATTCCACTTTAGATCTGGAGGTTGGGAAGGTTTCTGATTGGACAGGGCCAGGTGGGACATATTTATGTCTAAAAGAAGAAAACAAACTCCTGTTCCTGCTTTTATCATTTCATCTACAACATGGAAGACCACATAATAAAATCTATCAGATCAGAATAACTTTTGCTTTACGCATCTTGATTATTCTACACTGACAAGATCGGCTGGTTTTGTCGTAAAATCTCTAAACTACAGTTGCTTAAAGCGGCTTCTTGTGCAGATCTTCAATGATTCAGTTTTCTACAGCTTCTTTAGATCCATGTCTTTATAAAACATTTTACCTAAGTTTAACTTTTAAAGATGATTCGCGCTGCCCTCCAGTTGTAGTTGTGTGCAGGCATGCGTAACTTTGTCAAGAGATGTTTGGAATGAGTTAAAGATACCCAACAATACAGATGAAACCTGGGTTACTGCCCAGAGAAGTTAATGGATTGTAAACATTTCTTCAGTGATGTAGAATTTAAAGAAGCTGACATCATTCTGCAAAGCCCTACATTAACTCCTGTACCAAAGGTCACTAATTGGTGGACCACGCCGGGACTTCAAGCCAAAGCAGGAAGTTATGATTTACAATCTGGTGGAGCATTTCTTTTTTTACAGGTGCAGGTTTTGTAGTTTAGTGGACAAAAAAACACAGACCATGTAGCATTGGAGTTAAGCCATCCCACGTGATACCACTCAAGTCCATCGAGTCTGTGTAGTCCAGCCAATACAACTACTAGGCCTCTTAAATATATGTTACATTTAATGATTAAAGCCTAAATTTTAGATATTACGATCTTCCAGACCCCAGAAATTTAGGGGCTCAAAAGTTTCATAAGACATTCCTTATTTATAATATATTTATGTAATGTTTAAATATAAAATCAGATGTGCCACATACCCACCATCATATATCATGAACTGTAGAATAATCTATTATCAATATAATTACAAGTGAAAATCAAGTAAAAACATTTGCTATTTAGTTTAATGCCAACTCATCCTCTTCAGAAGCTGAATGAACATCTACAGTTGAACTTCCTCTTATTAAGCCCACATTCATTTCTTAATGATGCGCTTTACTCAAAATTGTTCATACATGTGGTTTAAAAGGAAGTAGTAGATACAACAGTCATGTAGATATACATGATATGCACCAACAAACTAAATTGAAGGTTTGGCCCAATCAGGTCATTTTTTTAAATTTACAACAGGACTTAACAGAAAATAAAGTGAAGTGTTGTCTTACAGATTTTGTTGTGGGTTAACTGCATGTTTAGTGATCCTGGAGGGAGGTGCAGGTGCAGGTTTTGTAGTTTAGTGGATGAGGAAACACAGACCATGTAGCTTTGGAGCTAAGTCACCCATGTGATACCACTCAGCTAATCGGGTCTATGCACCCCATCCGATACAACTGCTAGGTCTCTTAAATATATATTACACTTAGAAAATAAAGTCAAAATTTTTTTATATTATGATCTTCTAGACCCATTCCTTCAAAAGGACCTCCTTAAATCTTAGTTGAAAACCCATCGTATACAAACATGGTAAAAAGTATTGCTTACATCAAGCTAAAATCAAGTAAAAACATTAGCTATTTAGTTGTAAGTTGTAGGTTTGCTTATGGCCCAGTCAGGATCATTATTTGAATTTATACCAGACCTTAAGAGAAAATAATGTGAAGTGTTATCTTACAGATTTTGTTGTGCGTTAACTGCATGTTTAGTGATCCTGGAGGGAAATCTGGGAGTAAAACTCTTCACTGACCTCTTTTTCTTCAGTGCGGTGCTCCAGATAAGCTGATATAAGCAGTGTTTTTGTCTGATTGACTGTCACGAAAGACGAAGCTCGTCCGAGAGAAGCTGCATCAGAGAAACAATGTTCAATAAACTAAGCTGGAGTTTTACTGCCTTAAAAAAGTTTTTAAATTTCAAAATTTATTTTGCACACACAGAAAAACGGATAAAAAAGCAGAAATTATGGTAGATATCTCAAAATGGAAACATGAAGTTTAGATTGACCATGACAGTCCATACTTCAACTTCAACTAAATTTATATAATAATTTATCAGATATAAGATCAAGCCAAAATCCTTTGAGGAGAAAACAGAAGAAAGAACATAAAAATACACAACATTTGGAAGCCGGATGATGTTTCTGGTGTTTAGATAGTAGAAGCGTGACAGCTGGTGACGTCCAGCCCTTTAAGGTGTCCTGCAACGGCCTGGAAAACACAAAACAAATTACTTTGAGGTGAAATGTTAAACAGTTTAAGAGAAAAGTAAAAGAACCTGATTAAGGAAAATCAACATGCAAACATATATAATTTTTTTCAGGACAGCCTCAGTTGTCAGACAAGGCTAAAATTACTGTATCAATAGATATAGCACCATAAAGGCCAACCAAAAAAACAAAACTGCGCTATCAGGTTGGACCCCTTTTACCTCCAGAACTGCTTCAATTCTTGGTGTGAAAGATGGAACATTGTTTTGGATACCTTCCTTATAGGTATTGTTCCATATTGACATGATAGTCATGAAAATCCCACTAGATTAGCAGTTTCAAAATAACTTAAAACCCCTTCCTTCCTCTTTCTGATGCCCAGTTTAAACTTCAAGTCATCTTCACCACGTCTACATGACTACCTGCTGTCATGTGATTGGCTGAGTAGAGATTTGTGTTAAAAAGCAGTTGAACAGGTGAACCTGATAAAGTAGATAGTGAGTGTACCCACACAGTCTGTGATGAGTGACAGGGTGTCTCTTCATGGAAAACATATTTAGCATTCATTCTGAAACTGTAAAATGTGTCTGTACTTTGCCCTTGGTCAGTAGTGACAACTTACTGGAGCTAAAAAATAATTAATTAGATTTTGGGATTCATGTCATCGGTTTCCATATGACAATGATCAGTTCCACTCACTTGTACATCCAGAGCAGGAATGTGGCAGAAAGGATGAGGATGGCAATATTGATGTACATCAACTGTCTCAGCATCTTCATTGTAGACCACCGGGGGTGATTGCTGCCTTAGTGCAAAGAAATAACCAGTCAGAGCTGCTGTTGTGGTTCTGCCACCTCCACCACATTTTTGCTTTTTTCTTTAAAAGTTTAGGTAAATCTCTCCCATCATTCAGCTGCTCTTTGTTCATGGAATAATGTTATTAGGAAATTATTTGCTTAATTTACTATTAACCAAATGGTTCAGTTAGAATCTTTCTGAGCTTCTGTCCAAGCATAATTTAGCAATTATAAATGGTTTGTGTTTTTTTTTTCTTTTTTTTTTAAACACAACAAACAAATCTTGAAGTGTAAAGTCTGAATTTTTTGGTGACAGATGTTGCCAGTGTTGTGTCTTACCAACACCAGCCACCACAGAGCCGCACCGTGCATGCGTCATCAAATTACGAAACATGGAGGCAAAATCCAATGAAGGCAGCAGCTCCACCTCTGCGTCAATGATCACTACAGCATCTTCGTATGATCACTTAAAATATTTTTTTAAAAGGTCAGTGATGATCCAGGAAGGAGAAATCTGGCCTTTTTGTGAAATTTTCCAGTCGGGTGTCCAGACGCAGCTCCCGACATCATCAACAGCAAACCTGAAACGGCATGTTGAAATAAAGCACCCGGCTCACCTTCGAAGGTATGTGAACTAAATGTCACTAAAAACAATCTAAAGGCTTGGCAACGGCGGCTAAAGCAGATCCTCTACCAGCCAGAACTAAATAACGGTGTCTAGCAGCAGCGGCTCTGATGTCTTCATCTGCAGCTCAATTCTGATTTTTTTCCCCCCAGACGTGACTCATATCAAAATTTTTAATGACAGTCCGAACAGCAAAATATGATTGTTTTAAATCCAACCCAAGCCGCTTGCATATGTGGTCCTAGGTCGGATGGGTATCTGAAGCGACTAGCCCCTGTTGCACCGTGATCCTGGTCTCTACCTCTACACTGTCTGCTGAGCATCTGCCCCCTTTTTCTGGACTTGGCATGTCTAATGGTATGATCCAAGTCTGTGAGAAGCCACATGGTGTGTCCTTCAAACTAAAATCCTGCTCCTTGTTTGCTGAGCAGCAGCTGCTGAAGATTCAACTCGGCTCATCTTGTTCTCTTGAAATAACTTGTTCTTCACCTACCAAAGTGGCAGCAAGTTTTTATTTCTATCCACCAAATTAAATTTTAACTTGCATTTGACAGCTTAGCAGGTGTCAATAAAGAGCCATGGGTATATATAACCAAAACATTATTGAAATACAATTTATTTGGAAGCGTTTTGTGACCAGACTTTACTGCTTTGTGGCCTTCCACCACCTCCCCCTTGCCCTTCTTCCAGTGCAGACCGCTGCTGACTGTGTCGACGACTTTCTCAGCAGCAGCATCAAGATGGTGTGCGTGCCTCCACAGAAAAAGGGTGTGCCTAATGTTAGATATTATTTTAAATTTGTCTTTGAATGAATAACATGTATATAACCTTAATCGAACATTTAATTGCAGAGTTGTTTTGGTGTACTTGTATAGTGCATCAATAGGTCACAAGCACTGAATCATTAGAAAAAAGTGAAAGTGACACGAGGTTTGAGTGTTTGTGTCTGGACAAGAGGTCATGTTATATTTTTGTAACATAGGGAATTTCTAAGTAGTGAAAATAGTTCAGGATGAAACAGAAAGTCTGCAGTTTGCGTCTCTGTGTGCATGTGACTCTGATTTGCAGGAAAACAGGAAACCTGCACCAGACGGGGCGGACGCAAGGATGGGACCTGCCAATCACAGCTGACTAAGTTAGAGATAGCATCCAATCACTGTCTAGCTTAGAAGAGGCTAAAAACTGGATCCAGAAGCTTAGCAGGAGTTCTATCTGGGTTCCGAACAGTAGAACTCCTTTTTCTCTGTAACCAGTGAAAAGGAAAACTTAGACGAAAGGATCCAGGGCTCTGTACTGCACATTTCTCACATCAATTGTAATTAATAAATTTTGTAATCTTGAGAGAAGTTTTCCTGTCATCTGTGGTCTGGGTAAAAGAACATGTCTAGAAGAAAACCTCAGGTAAAAGTATATTGTGGGTAAAATCCTGTTCTCTATTACTTGCGCATTCTTAGGGTTTTCTTTAACAACACAGTGGCTCTCGACGTGCCCAGATCCGGTATGACATAATTATTAAATGTTTTTGTATTTCATAAACAAAATTTTCTCTCTTGGTTGTCAGATAAAGACTTTTGAAGGACACTTTTCATCATCCTCTACCCGGCTCAGGCACTAATGGTCGACCACATAAAAAGGTATGGACAAACCTTTTCTAAATTGTCCACATTGACTAATTTAAATTTATGTGCCTGGTCAGGTAACAGATGATGTAATGTTGGTATGAGAAATGGGGCTTTAAGAAGTTAAAAAGAAGTAAAGGAAAATATGCATAAACGGTCTGGGACCGTGGATTGTCTGGGACCATCAAGGATCTGGGATCCAGAGTATAAGAATACAACGGTCTGGGACCCTAGCTGAAATAGGGGATCTTAAATTAAGGAGCTAATTATAACCGTGAAAACACCACAGAAATAACAGTAAAAGTAAACTTGATAGAAGTGGAAAATTTTAAGTGTCGTGTGAGTGTGTGTGAATGGATGTAGTATCAAAAGAGTATTAAAAGTGCATCTGGGACTGGAGAGAACCCCTAGAGATTGACCGCAGAGAACACAAGGATCTCTGTAGAAGCTTGTCAATCTGGTCCCAGGTCATGGCATTGTGCCATACACTCTGCTCATCATTTGTAATTACAGGAATCAATCATAATGGCTGGTTTACAACCATTGTTTCCTATGTGGCTTAAAGTCCAAAACCTCGTAAAACAGGGAACGTCAATGGAAAATAGAGATGCCATAATGAAAAAGTTTGAACAATACATGAAAAAATGGCAGGAAGAAAAGCTTCTGCCTCAGAATTATAATATGGTGCAGTGGTCCATGGTCAGTAAAATGATGTTTAAAATATACAAAAAGATGGACACGGAGTCTGATGAAAAGAAACAGGAACTAGAGAGGGCCAAGATTCTTTCAAAGTCTAAACTTAGGAAATAGTTTCAGAATTTACAGAATGACGCTTCTCTCTGTCATCTCACTGTTTTATCAGTGGAACAAATGTGGAGACAAGAAGAAGCAGGAATCATGGCAAAGGCTGATGTAAAGAAGTCAGGCAGTCAGGAAGAAAAAGGGAAATCAGAAAAGGGTCACAGTGAGCCAGAAAAAAGGGGGAAAGAGAAAATGGTGAGTCCAAGCGGTCTCTACCCCTTGCTTCAGGCCCTGAGCCCTAATTTACCACCCCCACCTTATTATCAGCCACCAGTACAGGCACTAGTAATGGATGTTGGCGGACATGTTGAAGTCAAGGGTCAGCTTACAATTGAAACAGTTAAGGATCCACAGGGCGTTGTTCCATCGGAACTAAGAAATTGAGTCAGCCACAGGATTTTCTGGGTGACCACTGCAGACAAGTGAAGTTAGACAAAGAAGGACAGAAGGAGCATAATACAAGAAATGTATCTGTTGGGGGAATTGTGAGGACTGACAGTAACAGAAGTGGCAAACAGCAGGGTGTGCATAGGCAGGCAGAAGAGGAAGTGAACACAGATCTGCTAGGAGTATTTTTAGACAGCAGCAGGACAGAATGTTCGCGTAGCAGACAGACAGAATAGCAGGTCATGTAGCAGAGGAGGCATAGTTTCGGCAAAAGAAGAACAGGTAGGAAAGGATGAGAAGGATGATGATCAAGGTGTCAGACAAAGTCCTCTGCCAGATAGACACAGACACGACCATAGCCATGAACACAGACATGAACATCATTGGATGGGTGACTCTTCCCCTGTGAGCAGTCATACAAGGTCCAGACTTCAGGAAAAATTAGGACCTGAGTACCAGCTACAGTGCCCACTCGTAGGTGAGGGTGTAGGACGGATTACATACAGGAAGATATCTTGGAAGATGACTGACAAAGAACTAATTCTGGCTAAGCTGCCTAAACTCTCTGATGGAGCCTCTGCATGGATCAGAATGTTTGAGAGCATGACAGTTTCTATTCTATTGGCGTTAGGAGACTTTAGGTCCTTGTTGTCGGGGTCTGCCTCTACATCTGACCTAATGCAGGTAGAACAGCGGGCAGGCACTGTGGATGCGGCAGACGGTTGTCATCTTGACACTTTTAGGCATGAGTTGTACTCAGCCATGAGAGAATGCTGGCAGACTTCCTCTTCTGAGGCCTTGGTGTTCACTATTAAGGATGGTGAATCACCAGAAGAGTTTATCCTGAGGTCAAAAACTACATGGACAGATCATACAGGCATGAACCCCTCTGGAAACAATCAGGGCAATTTAATTTTATTTAAGCAGGCTATAAATGGCGGCCTACCCCAAGAAGTGAAGGTCAAGTTAGCAGACACACCTGGTCTTAGCTCTAAGCCATGGCAGGAGTGGATGGACCATGTCCTCCATCATCTTAGAGGCTACCTTAGAAAACAGCAGGATGAAAAGGAATATCTTACAGATATGGAACTGCGACTGCTTAAGATGCAGCTTAAGGAGGCAGAACGAAAATGCACTGACATTAAGAAATCTACAGCTAAACAAGTTCCTGTATTAGCTGACTCTTATCCACAACTGCCCCCTACACCTCAGACCACGCCCATGATTATGATCCAGATGCCACAACCACAACAGCAACCTTATAAAAATTGGGGCCCTTCACAGCAGCTATACAATGGGGACGTGGCCGGTTTGGCCCTAGAAGGGGACGTGGTGGTTTTGGAAGGGAAAGAGGTGGGAGGTCTGTGCGGTCGGATGACCAGTACTGTTACAGTTGTGGTCAACCAGGGCATTGGGCTCGAGTTTGCCCCAACCTGCCTGTGCAGGCCCAGACTGGTGGCCAAGGACCCCAGCTCTACCCTGCACCTAATCCTAACCAGGCTCCACGACAGATGTGGCAGGCACCTGGAGGCCAATGGTCAGCATAGGGGTGCCCAGAGGAATTGGTGGGGCGGGGGCCTGGCAGAACCCATGCTTCATATGACTGTAGAAAAACACACTTTGCCTTTTATGGTGGACACTGGGGCCAAATACTCAACTCTCACATGATCTGTGCAGGCGTCCATGTTATCTGACCAGAAAGTGCCAGTTGTTGGTTTTTTGTTGTTGGTAGTTGTTGGTACCACTTTGCTTTATCTTTGACCAGACCACTCCAAACTACTGTTGGCTCACAGACTTTTAACCACTCATTCCTTTTTGCTCCAGATTGTCCGGTCAATCTCCTGGAAAGAGATATTATTTGTAAAACAGGAATGTCTGTCACTTGTTTACCTGAAAGAACTGAGGTCATGTTCCTTGATGGACGGGTGCTCAAATGTGGATCACCTATCCTTTCCCAGCCTGATCAGATGTTGCTGGAATCTTCCACACCCACAACGTCAGTGGATATTTATTGGGGTCTTCTCCAACCAGACTGTCGAAAAGACTGGCATACTATTTCTGTTTCAGACCTGGAAGCCCTGGCTCTGGTCCCTTCATCCTATCTCACTCCCAGCCAACCCATTACACGTGACCTTTAATTATACTAGAGACATGGATTTCATCTACCATGATGCTTTTGACACTGAAGTAGCAGGGATGCCCTGGTCCATGAGCTCGCCTTGCCTCTTAGCAGGCAAAGATGGAGTTGTTGCTGCTGTGGATTTGACCCCTGACCAACCAAGCTGGTATAAACTGCAGTCTTATGCCAGTCCACATGTGTCTCTTGCACTTAACTCTGGACACCAAGCTAAAGATTTAGGTCCTATGACAAAGCACCTGTTGGAAACACAGGACTGGCAACAGTCTACCTTGCCACAGATCATGTATTCTCACAGCCAGAATGCATATAAAATCATGCATCACACCACAGACAGGGTTATTTTGGAACATCAAGAGCTAGACCGTTTCCATGGCAGGGAGATGACTGATCACTGTGACACTGAAAGAATGCTTGGCACACTTCCTTCCTCTCTGTGGTTGGACGGGCCTACAGACGTTGGCTTCGGTCATGACTTCCCTCCAGTGGAGTTTCAGTTTTCTTCAGAGCGTCCGATCTGGCGCTGTCAATAACCGCTTCAGGAAAAGGCTGAAGCAGGCATAGCTGATACTATAGCAAGATTGGAAAGGTCAGGTGTGTTAGAACCAGCTCAAACTGCGGCCTGGAACACTTCCATTTTGCCAGTGCCTAAACCCAACTCTGATAAATATAGAATGGTTCATGACCTTAGGCCAATTAATGCCACTGTTACTACACCCTGTACACCAGTTCCCAATCTGTACACTGCTCTGTCAGCCATCACCCCTGAGCATACATTTTTCTCCACAATTGATCTGGCTAATGCATTCTTCTGTCTGCCCTTACACCCTTCACTGAGAGAACTGTTTGCATTCACTTTTAGGGGAATGACATATCAGTATACCAGGATCCCTCAAGGTTTTGTTCTATCCCCTGGCATATTTAATCAGGCTTTAAAGAGCATGTTGTCAGACCTCATTCTTCCTGTGGGTGTGGTTCTTTTACAATACGTAGACAACGTTTTGGTGGCAGCCACAAATGACTCTGACTGCCTCAATGCCACACATGCTGTACTGACTCTGTTGGGAAAGTGTGGCTTTAAAGTCAGTCGCTCTAAACTGGCCTGTTGCCGACCTACTGTCCATTTTCTTGGCCGACAGATTTCATCCTGCGGGACTGGGGTTGGCCCGTCCCAGCTCTCAGCAAATTTGCATCATAAAAAGCCTGTCACTGTAAAAGATATGTTGTAGTTTCTGGGATTGACAGGATATAGTAGACATTATGTCCCTTCCTATGTTGAGAATACATCTCTCCTTCGCCAGCTTGTTGCAGAACAGGGACATAGGAACTTGACTGCCCCTCTGAGGTGGACTCCTGAAACTGAGGCACAGTTCATTGTATTAAAGCAGATCTTGCATTCCTCTACCACCTTACAAGTATCAGATTACAGATCCCGATTTTTTCTGGATGTTTCTGAAAAGGGCGGAGTTGTGAACGCCCTGTTTCAGAAAAAGGGGGGAAATAGACACGTACTGATGTACTACAGCTCTAAATTGGATTCTGTGGAGCAAGCTCAAACTTCATGCAATAAATTCGCAGCTGCAGTAGCCAAATCGATTTAGAAAACCGCCCATATTGTCATGTCTCACCCTCTGACAGTAATGACTACACACAGTAGCGACTTTTGTGTCCTCTAAGGCCTTCACTATGACTCATCTCTGTCTGACATGAGATGAGTCATAGACTTGAAAAAATTCTTTTGCAACCGCATATTTTTTATTCTCCACAGGGAATTAATATGTCAGACTCTATGGACCCCTTTCCCGAACATAAATGTGAGGAGAGGTCAGTCAGAGACACCAAAGTAAGAGCTGATTTGCAGACTGAGCTCCACAGAAAGTGGAGTCAGGCAGCTATTTACAGATGGTTGTTGTCATAGAGATATGGAAACAGGAAGTCTAAAAGCAGCCTATGCAGTAGTTGGGCTGAGAGACAGAGCATGGGAGACAGTTGCAAGTGGGTCTGTGATTCCTTCCCGATCAGCACAGAAAGCAGAACTTACTGCTGTGCTCGAAGCATTGAAACTGAGTTCAGGCCAGAATGTAAATATCTACACAGACTGTGTATCTGCAAAGTGGCTAAGGGCTGGATTTGTCACTGCATCTGGTCAACCTATCAAACACCGAGGAGTGGGGCAGGGGATTGCCGAGGCTTTGATGTTGCCTGAAAAGGTAGCAGTGATTAAGTGCAAAAGTCATGACAATTCAGGGTCCATGGTCTCAATAGGAAATGCCCAGGCAGACTTAGCCGCTAAAAATGCAGCAGGATATCAACCTAGCGCACAACAAATGCTCCAATCATCAGTAGACATTCCTCCGAATAATTCATTAACTAGAGCAGACTTAGAGACTCTCCAGGAGCGAGCAGGACCATATGAACACCAGGTGTGGAAGGATCGTGGAGGAACAAAACATAGTAACTTATGGAGAGCCCCTGATGGCTGGCCTGTTCTGCCTGCTGGGTTAGCTGTAAAGCTCTTTCAGGAAGCACCCGGCCCAGCTCCCATTTCAAAAGCTCAAACTCTCCACAACCTATCTCATTGGTGGCACCCTTATTTGAAGAAAATGGTGGGTGATTTCTTTAACACTAACCCCATAGCTTGACGTGGAAATGAGCGGAAGTGAAACCTTTTTCTGTTGCTCTCATGTGCTGGTGATCCCTCGTAAAGATATTTACATTTTTTACTTTTTACTTTATCCTAAAATGCATCATGGTTTAGAGTTTCTATAAATGTTTTTTTACAACTGTATTTCTACACTTTTTCTTAATCTAAATTAAGAAAAATCCAACATTTCCCTCTGAGCAGCAACCCTCTCCTAAACGGCAGAATCAGTGCCCCTAACTGAAGAGATTCAATGAACGACCTGAAGAAAGTTATTTTGAATGTGCTCACATTTGACTTTCAACAAAGGATGTGGTTTTCTGTATGAGCTGAACCGCAGGGCAGAGCAGACACGATGAAGAGGAAGTCTGTTCTGTCAGTAAATTCATGTATTTTATAACTTCATTACCAGTTCTTACTGCTAATAAATAATAAAAGATTACTTTGATTTAGAACCAGTTCTTATTTACAATGACGACATGGGCCAGAGGAAACAGTGAAACATACATTGGTACATACATGTCACAGCAACAATATTTTATATGTGTAATCTAGACAATTTCATGAAAAGTAAAACATTATTAAAAAAAATGAAGCGAAATATTTTTTCCCAAAAATTGTAATAAACAATTACATTTTTTCTGATTGGTTAGGCATGATTTTAAAAAAAGCTATTTTAAACATTTTCCCCAACAACATGCCCACTAGCAGAACAGTTCAGATCACTCATTTATAAAAACTATATTGTGTCATCTTATTAAACACACATTGTTCATATAATTAAATCCTTTTTTAAACCTCTAACAGTGATGTGCTGAACATAAAACTCTAGGATTTCTCAGTGAGGTTTACAGAAAATGGACAAAAATAACAGCAGAAAAATTCTGCAGTTTGATGGAAATACGTATTTCTTCCTGTAAACTCAGATCAGTCAACATGGAAACCAAAACAAAATATATTCTAGTTTTCATACAAAAAAATAAAGGAAAAAGTCTTATGTGCCAAATCCATCCCTGCATAGATGCTTCACTTACTCTTAATTTCTGTTCAACTGTACTCAATAAAGTTGCTTTTATTTGTACTGATCAAGTTCTGTCACCATAATCAAAAATGGGAAGGGCTGATATTTTAACAGCAGGTTCGTAGCAAAGTGGGTGAAAGATGATTTATTACAGTACAAGAAACCAATCCTTGAAGTAACCATGGAAAGCAAGCTGTTGATGTGCACATCGAAGGAGAGGGAAATGTCAAGCCACATACCCAGATGTTAACCAACTGAACTTCTCCACCATACAGAGACATTTTCTATTGAAAATCATGCTTTTTGTTTTACTTCTGTATAAGAGATGATGAGAAAATGATAACCAAGCAAGAAAAACTGTAATATGACAAACAAGTTATACAGCAGCTGTTAATTTAGATGCAACTAACTTAAATTTAATATTTAGGAAAGTAAATCCATGAATTTAGATGTCACTGCAGCGAGCGTCAGTTCTCACCTTTTAGTGGAGGAAAAACGCTGATGGCTGTTCTTCTGTTGAGTACCTGAGGCTGCAGGCTTAGTTGCACTGTTTGTGGACAGACATCTTATTGGTAGGGTTATGAATCAGAAAGAGTGCTATGTATATATGAGAGAAAGATCCCGCCCCTGTACTTTTGCACTACATTTACTAAACGGGATATCACTGTGAATTGTGCTGTTGAAATTTGACAGCTGTGAAAATGTAGGTATAAGATAGTTCTTTTACAAAGAGTAAAAGAATGAAAATAGCATGTAGGGTAAATAGTTAACCCATTTTGTAAGCAAAAGACTTCCACCTACCTCAGTAACAACTACTAGACTATTTGGTTCTGTTTTTACTAACTATACTTTATTTTTCCCAGCTTGGAAATTCCTTCTCTGCATTTAACCCATATCTAGTAACTAGTTTCAGGCTGCCGGCATGCGGAAAGTAGTTCTTCAGGGGCATATGTGAAAAAAATCCAAGAATTCTTCAATATCACAATGCAGTTCTTTAGGGGGTAAATTATCTCTGCAGTTTAAATTGTTTAGGAAAATAAATAATAAACTAGAGAAAAATAAATTTATTCAAACATTTTTCAAAAATATGTTTAGTAATTATTGTAAAAAAATCTATATTAAAAACAAAACTAATTATTATATTAAATATAATAATAATGATAATGATGAAAATGATGATGATGACACTATCAATAAATACACTCTTTTCTTTCTTTCTTTTTTTCTTTTTTCTTTTACTTGTCCTGTCCAGCATTGTAGCAAACAGACTGGTGGTCTGGCTGCTGCGATGTGCCGAACAAATTCACCAAGAGGAGCTTTATGGGTATAAGGCTCCTCTTGATAATCTCATTTTTTTAAATATATTTCTTTATTTGTATAAATATATTGTTTTATCTTATTTATTTAGTATTATCAAATTTGTGTATTCTTGCAGGACCTGACTGGAGGGGACAGAAGAAATAAAATAGTAAATAAATAAATGAAAAGGGACAGAAATGTAGAGAAGTAAAAAGTAAAAATAGTTGTGGACTAATGCAGCTGTTCTATAAGGAGTTTAGGTTGGATGACAGTGAGGTTCAACATCTTTGTATGTCTCGTTATTTTATGTTGAAACGTGTTTCTTTGCAGTGTTCATCACGTCCACTTATAATGTTCAGCTGCTCTGTGGTAACTTGCAGCACTTTCACTAGCAGAGGTAACCTCATTAATGCTGCATGCTTTAAGACAAACAAAATGCAGTTTCTTTAGCATATTTTCAGCATGTTGTATGGATTTAGGTGTTGGTTTATCAGGTAAACTCATTAAAAAAAAAAGAAAGAAAAGCTGTAGTTTGTACTGTATTACTTTCAGTCATATTTTCAGTTTGTAAAAGAAGCAAACCAATACAGAAAAACAACTGCTGTTATATATAAGTTTTCTAAGGCAGTTTTCATCAGTCGTCTGCAAATAAATTCTGAGCTGCAAAGGTTAAATAAAATAAAAATCAGCAGTTGGTCATGGTTTGCAATATTTCACAAATATTTAAACCATGTTTTCTCTTCTCCAAACTGATTCCTGCTTTAAATTATGCTAATAAATTCAAAACACAGCTATCAGAAGTGTTTATGCAGGTTTTTACTTCATGTCATCAAATACAGACACGTGTGCACAAACACAAAATTGTAACAAAGAACTATTTATTTGTTGTTGTGAAGCGAAGAACTGAACCAAAAAAATAAATAAATACATAAATAAATAAAAAATAAATAAAAAAATACTACAAAGATGCAGAGAAACATGACTCTACATCTCATCTCTGGTCCCGGTCAGCTCAGAGGACCTCATCCATTTCAGCTGCAACGTTTCCCCTGGCCCAGCAGCACAAGAGCAAAAATCCTCTGTACCATCAGTTGTCTGGAGTTGTTGTCATCAAGGCTGCACGTATTTATTAGACATATTTCATGATTTGGGTTGTTGCCACCACAAGGCCTCCTCATCAGTAGAATTCACCTTGTTTTGGCCTTTGATTGAACCGATTTTCGAACTGACTGCACAGGAGCAAAATAAGCATCGCAGTTATTGTGGTTGCATTTTGTGTTTTCAACAACACTGAACACACAACATTTAAAAGATGAATTTTTAATTTTTTTACAACACTGTGGCTTCAGTTTTTATGAGAAATGCGTTTATTGTGCAGTGTTTTGCAAAAACTATGAAACTGATATTGTGTTAATAGTTGTGAGAATCTGGACTGCTGCTTTACTCCTTCAGTGTAAGATTTTTACTAAATAGAATAATTCTTATTACATTTTTACTTTAAAATCATTATCTCATTTACTTACTTATTTTTGTCACTTTCTTTCCCTTATTAATATCCTATTTATTTCTAATTATTTGTTACAATTATTGTATGTATTGTACTAAAATTATTATTTTATTTTGATTATAGTTATTAATATTATTTTAATATATATATTTTTTTATTTTGTCTTGCATTTTATTCTGGTATGGTTACATCTGGACTTTTTTCTCACTTTTTTGTTTAGTGTGTTTGTATAAATAAAAATAAATGAAAAGGAGAAAAAAAAATTATTTTAGTGGTTAAGCAATCATAAAATTTGGAAAACGATTTCTGATTGAGAACTGTGTTCAGTTTAGCAGTTTAGAGGCATTTTATTTATAAATTAGCTTAACTTTTTCAGCATTTTTTTTCCCACATCTGAAAAAACCTGATGTCGACACATCACCGTCTTTCTTTTTTCACAAGTGAACGTCAATGTTATACTAAATTAATTGTGTTATTACAGCCTATATTAGACTGTGATAAACTTTGAGAGTTGCAAAGGAAGATATAAAATGTTAAAATTTGTCTTTATTTAAACACATCTGTGCTTTTAGATTTTTATCAGATAGATAGAACGGGAGGGAGGGAGGGGGGAAGAAGAGACCAGGAATATCGCAACAGGTCCCAATGAGCTGCCCCAGCACCAAACTCAGTCACAACCCAGCAGTTCACGGCAAAGGTGACAATGAGCACACAGCAACGCTGAAAAGAAACACGGAGGTGTAAATAATCTGCTCTAGAATCCCTGCAAGCACCAGATTCTCTCTCATGCTCCGAATCTGCAGATCGATCACCGTTCCTTTTATCTTCTTATTTTCTTCAGAGAGTCAGGCTGGACATTTGAGGTGGGCACTGTTAACGTGGAAAAGCTTGAAACAGAAAGTTGTCACTTACGCATTTCCGATAATGTGAGGCTGAATGAATAATGTAATACATGGTTACATTCTGAACTGTTTTAGCTCTGACATGAATGTTTAAACCTTGTGTTTTAATAGAACTCATCTGGCTCAGTGTGTCCTTCAGCTAGAACATCCGGCACATAGTGACAGAAAAAAGACTAAGATATAACTAAGAATTATCAGGTAGATGTTAGTCAGATCTGTTGCATAGATACACGTCTCAATTCAACATTCACACGCATTAAACAGCACATCCTAATCTATTGCGTAAGCAGTGTGTGGCCTGCTCACCTCTATAACTGGCCAATTACAATCGGTTGCGTGCCAAGCTATCCCATTGTAAGAGGCAGTCTCAAGAAACATCTGGGACATCTGAAGTTTACTGATGGAAAAATAATGTACTGATGAAATAGTGACCATCTGTGAAGACAGAGCTAGTCATTAAAGATTGTGATCAGGACTGTTTTTCCCCCTGGGAGTGAATACTGTTGTAAAACACACTTGACAAAAGAATTGCCTTCTTCTGTGGTCCGTCAACATGGACCACACTCCAGGGGTCCAGCACCAGATGCCAAGAGGGACCATTGTTCCCAGGGCAATGGGCTATATAAGGATGTGTCCTGAGCTGAGAAATCAGTTCTAACATTGTCGGTTGACTTGAGTTCCACTTGTCTTCTGGTTGTGTTTGAACTCCTGTGATAGCAGTAAACAGCTGTGTCTTTTCATCGATCCGAGTGCCTGTCATTCATGTGAGGAATTTTCCTGACATTTACCCACAGGAAAGTTAGTTTACACTTTATATTTTGTTACATCCACGCAACAAACCACATCCCCCACACTTTCGAAAAGCTCTGGTTAAAAAACTTAAATCAACTCAACTCAGCTTTATTTATAGAGCACTTTAACATGTCAGCTGGACAAAATACAGCATAGAAGATATAAATTTAAAAGTAACATAAAAGGAAAAAAACAATAGCAGTAAAATGATAAAACAATAAAATACTGAAAACAACAAAACAAGAAAAACAAGAAAGAAGAAAATCCAACCAGAAGACCAGCAGCAGCAGTTCAAAACAAAGACTAATAATTGTTGAAGTACACTTGTGTAAACACACAGAAAGCCTAGCATATGCTGTTCTTTGGTAGAATTCCACTTTCTTTCAGCACCGTATTAACAGCTGGTACAAGGGGTTTGCTGTAACTCAGTAGCCGGCCATCATAAATCAGGTGGTCAGGTCTCACCCATGTTTCTGACTGGATTCTAAACAGACAGAAGGCAGAGACACAGCAGTTAGAGTTGTGATGCAAAGAGACAGAAAATTATTTAAAGCTACCTAAAAGAAAGATGAGAGCTGTAGAGAGGCATCAACTCACCTTGAGTGGCATATCCGTGCTATGTTCCTATCAACCAAAGTACAGTCTTTCATTGAGCTTAACACTCCATGAACGGTCGGGGTGAACACAGCTCGGGGGCTGACGATGATCTTGTAGTTCTCAAACCGAATCTTAGAATCGACGGGCTCCTGGTGCAGGTGAGCCAGGATGTTCACCCCGGGTATGTTTTCCCAGCAGCCTTGTGCAGGCAGTGTTGGTGAGACCGGAAACAAGTTATTCTCAAACGCGTAACACATGTCAACGCCGTACTCCTTCTCCAGCAGTGGTAACACCTCCAACCAGCTGGTGAGAGAATGGTTTGGAGAGTTAAAGCTTTATAAAATAGCAATATGTAACTTTCCAACCTTAAAACTGTGTTTCTAACTCGTTTGATGGCACAGTGACATTTATTATGTACATTCGTGTAACTGTCATTGCACAGCAGCGTCCCGAGGCTGGTGTTGTGCAGAAAAAAGCACCCCTGCTGTGAAAAGCACTCCCTTGTGAGAAGCGCAGTTGAAACCACTTGCCTGTGAATGGCATATAGATGTGCATACTGCTCATATTCACTACCCTTCGTCCTCATCAATGCTTGCATAATGACAATAAAGATCTTGAATCTTATGGACAAGAGGTTCTCTGCTTGCTTGTTTATATTTATCCAAATGGAGTAATTTTGCAGGCTGTTGGGTGAGTGTGATAATTCCGTGCATGCAAATGTTTTCATTTGACATTTTCAACAAACTAAGAACTAAGAAATAGGCACAAATAAATAAATTAAATAATATTACTTTCACAACAACAACTTTTATAAACAATATTACAGATGGACCGACGGACAGGAGTTTTCAGTAGTGGTTGCATCCACGTACATATCATGGCTGCCACACATTCTTAGCATTTGTTTGGCACATCGGCCGCTTGTGTTGATACAAAGTAACGCGTCACGTGCATTAGTTTCAATATTGACTTCAACGCTAGTGGCATTCAAGTCAACGTTGAGTACAGGTGCACATGACAGGTTCGAAGTGAACACAATGGCAAATAGTTTTAAGGTCCATCTCTTAAACCCTGTCTGTAACTACTGGCATCTGTATGATTGCTACTACCCATGGCACAGTAAAAAACACTGGTACCTTAACAGTTGGCAACAAATTGGAAGCGTTTTCAGGGTTAATGCCCCAGAAATACAATGTGACCAGTCGACTGACCAGGCGGCAACCTCGGGCGGTAAAATCTGAAGCCTATGTGGAAATGCAAAAAATTGCAGTTCACCCCTCATCTGCTAGGGGCTGGCTCCAAAAAAGGGTCAATCCCCACAGACTCCCATGTTAAAAAGATCAACTTCACAGTAGAAATAAGCATGTTTAAAGCTTGCTACAAAAAACATTTTAGGATTAAAAGGTCGAGTTTACCTTCATGACAACTGTGAGGGGGATGAATTTTTTTCTAACCCATCTGTTTGGATGTTATTTAATATAGAAATTCGGCATAATTAGGGGCATGTCCCTTTGATTGACAGGTATCCAATATCTGCAGCAAGAAGAGAGAGTGCAGCACAACCGCAGTTTTTAGCCGGCTAACAGCGCGCCTTAGCTTTAGCCCGCCTACCTCAGTTAGCTGGTTAGCTGCTGTTAGCTCCGGGTTAGCTCGGTTAGCTCTTGATGACACATGTGATGCCAAGATGGCGACAGTGGAAACCACCCAATGAGCTTCAATTCAGCTCTTGGGAAACCTACGGGTGACGTCACGGAGGCTCCGTCCATCTTATTATATACAGTCTATGAGACTGACCTTGTCTCATAGACTTGTCTCAAACCTTTGCTGCAAGTATATACACAAACTTAGAGGAACGCTGACGTGTACGATTGCATTCACTGCAAGTATATCCCAGCCCTTAAGAGTGAATTCATCTGTGGTGTTATTGATTTAGAGTGGTTTGCCGCGCAAACATATTATGGTTAAAGTGAATAGAATGTGGTGCATTCAAGAGCTGTGTGGTGTCAGTTAATTTGAGCCTGTTATTCTACTATCTAAAGCAACATATAGATACAGTAAAAAGGGAATGCCTACTTTGATGTCAATACATACTGTTAACTTTATTTCCCTAAAGATAGCAGAGCACCAGTGTGCAGAGCCAAACACTGGTGGGGGGCTCACAAGGCTCTGATAAAACTGTTAATCCAAATGTATGTAATCTGGTTGATGAGAGCTTGGAAGTGGAGGTGGATTTTGAAAATTGGAGTTAATGTCAATTTTCTGTTGGATCGTGGATCCATGGAGAGTTTCTTTAAAAGGAATTTTCTCATTTGTCTTATAAAGAACTCAAAGACTGTGGCTGGCTGGGTTTAAGAACTGCAAATGGGTTAAAAATCCCATATCTTGGCTGTAGCCGCCCTTACCATGTAGAAGGAAGAGCAGTGGCAAACAGATAAAATAAACTTTTAAGTAGTAAAACTTCACACATCAGTTACACTAAGAAAAATGCCTCCCTTTTGAAATTAGGAGGCTCATCATTTTGTGCAGGTAGGTCATGAAAAGTCATTATTTCCCTAAACTAAGACAATATGTGTAAAAATAACAGTCCTGACTGCCTTTCTACTCTGTACTAGCTGCATTAAACACATGGAGAAGATGCGGACAGGCTCTACAGTGGACATGCATTAAAGATCGATCACTGTTTTTGGTTTATGTTTATGTTTCAACGTGCAATTTGTAAGGAAGAGAAAGGACTATTTAGGAAGTTAAATTAGCCTTGGTTTTCTATTTTTAAACAAATTGTTGTAAACAGCAAGGGGCAGGAGCAATAGCCCCTAGCAAAGGAATCTATTACACCAAAACCTCCTTCAGTAAAATTGGTCCTGTTGTGTAACTGTTATATAATTTAAAAATCAATATCAGCAGGCTGATAAATGCTGTTTGTAAGTTCTCAAGAGTAGTAAACATGAATGCTACGTACAGGCTGTCACTACACTCACTGAGAGGGGGTTCTTTTCATGGCAGGGGTGCTTCTTTTGGCATAACAACGGGACACCTGGGACACTGTCGCACAATATAGCTGAGTTCTGCTTTATCATTCTGTTCCATGTAGAACATGTCAGATGTTAAAACTGAGACATTTTCTAATTTCATGGAAAATATGAGCTGATAGTGAATCTGGCGGCAGCAACACATCTGTGAAAAGCTAGAACAAGAGCAACAAAAGGCTGAAAAGTAAATGATATAAATCATGCTCCTCCAACAAGATGTTATAGGAGCATTTGACAGGTCAGTAACATGACTGTCAGGAGCATTCCAGAGGCGCAGAGTCCCTCAGGCAGAAGATGGACAGAGGTTTCACCAATCTGAGACAAACTGGCTCTAAAAATTGTAAAACAGCATTCCTCAATATAAAATTGTAGTTACGTAGAAGATTCTACCATCTAGAGTGTATAATCTCATCAAAAAATTTAAAGAATCGGGAGGAATCTCTGTGTGCATGGGACAAGGCTGGATGCTGGTGAGCTTCTGCATTAAAACAGACAGGATTCTCTACCGAAAATCACTGCATGGATTCAGTTATTACTTCCAGAAATAACTGTCTGTGAACACAGAGCTTTAACCTGCATTTGTGGATTTCATTGTAGAAGAAGAAGCCAGATGTGAAAAGGATCTAGAAACACCACTGTGTTCTCTGGACCAAAGCTCACTTAAAATGGTCTGAGGCAAGTGGAAAATTGTTCTGTTATCAGATAGATGAAAATGTGAAATTCTTTCTAGTCTGCAGGACATGGCATCCATGCTTTCCAGAGAGGAGAGGGAGCATCCAGCTTGTTAACCGTGGACAGGTGAAAAGCTGCATCTCTGATGGGATGGGGCTGCATTAGTGCCTATGGTGTGGGCAACTTTCATCTGTGAAGCTCCATCAATGCTAAAAAGTACATGGAGGTTTTAGAGCAGCATCTGCTCCCATCCAGACAACGTCTCTTTCAGGGAAGGCCTTGCAGATTTCAGCAAGACGATGCTGAACCACATCCTGCATCCATCACAGCAGCATGGCTTCACAGGAGAAGAGTCCGGCTGCTGAACTGGCCTCCAGACCTTTCACCAGTACACAACATCTGGAGCATCATGGAAGCAGAAATCCAGCAACCAAGGTCCAGGACTGTAGAGCAGCTAGAATCCTGCTTCAGACTAGAATGGGACATCCAACTGTCCGTCCGTCCATCCATCCGTCCACCCATCCATCCGTCCGTCCACCCATCCATCCATCCATCCATCCATCCATCCGTCCACCCATCCATCCATCCATCCATCCATCCATCCATCCATCCATCCATCCCTTTATTGTCCCCAGAAGAACTAACGCCATATGTCGAAACAGAGATTCACACAATTCAATAACAATAAATAAAACAGGGTAAATAAAATCTCAGCTATGAACAAAAAGAGAAACCAACCAGGTCACTTTAATGGTTATTACCACGTTTGAGGTAATAACAGCAGGAGGGTTAACAACACCTTAAGTCTCTTTGTCCTCCCTACAGGGGCCCTGAAGCGACTCCCCAAAGGTAGTAGGACAACCACATTAAAGCTACCAAACCAAGCATAATACAAAAAGATTAAACTGATTCAGTTACACTTTTATAAACAGAGACTAAACTCCAGAAACTGATCTCCTCACTTCCCAGATGTTGGCAGACATTTGTTAAAAGAAGAGAGGATGCGACATGATGCTAAACATCACCCTGGAACTACTTTTTACAGACATGTTGATGCCATCAGATTCACTATCAGCTCATATTTTCCATCACATGGTAAAATGTCTCAAATTCAACATCTGATAAGATTTTTATCTTCTACTGGGAATAAAATATGAGGTAATGAGATTTAAAAATCATTACATTTTACACAGCATTCTGACTTTTGGGAAACTGTGTTTCTAAAATCTCAACAAGAGGCTTCATGAACAAAGATCTACCTGTTGACTGATTGAGGCAGAATGAGCTCATCAATGTCCTGCATGGCCACATATTTGGACCGGTACATGTATCTGTAAAGGCAGTCAGTGAGAGCAGGAATCTGGCCGAAGTAGTGAAGTTCACCAGGACCGTGTTCAGGCAACCAGCCACGAGACACTTTTAAAAACCTGGATAGAGACCAAGGAATCACTTCCAGTAAACCTGAGGAGACAAAACCAGGTGGTTTTAGATTGTCCACATATCAAACAGTAATTAATGGTAAATATACTAAATTTCTTTGTGTTAATTACTTTTTTACATTGTGTTAAAGGGTCAAATAAAGACTTCAGATAAAAAAAAAAAAAAAGAAATTTTCTCCCCATTTTTTCTTGGTTAGCCTTTAGAGTTTAAAAAGCTCATTCTAAGCATGGGCAAAAACAGTTTAAAAGTGAAACTAGGAGCATTTCACTCCTTTTATTTCATGGAAATCCTCCCCTTTCACAACTCATTGTGGTCTGCAGTGTCAGTCTCAGTGTTTCCATGAAAAAACACAGTCAGAATATCAGCAGGAAGTAGTTACTGGACCTTTGTGTGTGTAGTAGTCCAGTATACGCTGCGTCTCAGCGCTGCAGCTGGTCTTATAGACGACCACCTTGTTGACTCCCAGTAACTGAAACATTTCTAAACTCTGTACCAGCTGCAACACAACACATGTATTCATGTCACAAACTTAATCAAAATATGAGCATTCATCTGCAAGACCGTCTTCAAAATTTGGTTTCCTCATTTTCATGGTTGTACGGTGGAAAGTAACAGGGCATGGTCCTTTAGGTTTTCTTCTTTTCTCCATCTTGGTCAATATACTTTAAAACATCTCATTCAGTTAGTTTATTCTTTATAATCATAAATAAGAAAATGTGAGGTGGTCTTACCTGAAGCACGTTGGTGAAATCATACATGGTGGAGAGACAGACAGTGAAGTTATAAGGAAAGGAATCACTCTTGGGATTTTGGTTTTGAATTTCCAGAAAATCAAGTTTATCTAAAAGACCAGACAAAGACAGATTTTGGAAATCATATTTACTTAACTGTATGCTTAAATAAATAAAAAATACATTAAATTCCACAGCTATGCAAAAATATTCTGTATTTATATATATTATATAAACACAGCCTCCCATTGGATCATTACTGAATGGATGATGATGTTTCAGCTGCTGTTAAAGTTATTTAACTCTAACTGATGCAGTGAGCAGCTTCTTATTTCTTAAATAAGTGTGAAGACGCATTTCGTGGTCGTGGAAAAGATGTTAATCTGTTTCAGAAGGGTCAGATTATCGGCACCAAACAAAACAAGAATCTGAGGAGGTTTCTGAAAATACTACAACTAGGTTAAGAACTGTCCAACAAAAACTGGAAGGATGGTGGGGAACCATCATCTCCCAGGAGAAATGTGGTTGGAAAAATATCTTGAATGATGGTGATCGGTGATGACTTAAATGTTTGGTGAAATAAAATTGTGCTGTGATCTTGGGTTGCTGCAGCTGGTCAGGTGTAGGTTCAACAATGTTATGTGTCCAAAGAATGAGGTTTAGCTGACTACCTGGATATACTGAATGAGCAAGTTATTCATCTTCCCTGATGGAACGGCCATATTCCAAGATGACAATGCCAGGATTCATGGGAAAAAAATGGTTAAAGAATGGTTCAGGGAACATGAGACATAACTTTGACCCATGGCTTGGCCACCACAGAGTCCAGACCTGAACCCCATTGAGAATCTTTGGGATGTGCTGGAGAAGCCTTTGTACAGTAATCTGGATAGAAATAAATGATGTGACCTTGCAGAAGCTTATCAAAATGACACCAATGAGAATGAATGACATAAACAAAGCTGAAGGTGGTCCAACAAAATATTAGTGTAACATTTTTTTTGGTTGGGCAGTTTAATTTGGATCCACTTTCCTATTGGATTTAATGGAAACTGTGTCCAAACTTTTGACAGGTGCTGTATATCCACTGTCCTACAAAGTTGGGCACCTGTATAATAAAAAGTTACTCTTCATCTGCAGGCTGTTGGATCACCATAATGTATCTTCCACATTATGATGGTTTCACCTGATGTTGTGATGTAGCAATAAAAATATAACATGAAAATCCATCATCTTGTCACAGATAAATCACCAAGAAACAGTAAATTTACAATTCATGCAGGTGTTGCTAAGATATTTCATCCTGAAACAAAGACCCAACCCTGACTCCTCTTTTTGTCTCAGCCAGTTGGCCCCTCTGTTTTGTAGAGATAAGGCAGCTTTTTCTTTTTGAAGATCAGAAATTAGTAGTTATTGGAGCCATTCAAATGGCCCAAATGTCCCATTAAGGGCCAAATATTCTTAGATACGTAAAAGACATGGGGTACCATACTTCTGTAAAACAGAGGGGTATGGCCAAGAGGAGGTACAGTATTAGGTCTGATTCAAAATGGGGGTTTAACCATCTGACACATTCCATTGCCAATACTTAATGTCACCTGCAAACCTGCTCTGTGTTTCTAGTACCTTCATCTTTGGGTACACCAGTGGTCACAGCTATATGAGATGGTGTCTGGCAGCCCAAAGGGAGGGGACACATGATGTCGGCGGTCCCGTAGGGAAAGCCAAAGTGATCACTGTGGATGTGGCTGACACCCTCAGAGATGTACCGCAGCCCCTGGCAGCATAAGATGCAGATATAGGCTACTGATTGGCTCCGCAGCACCACTGAAATCACACGAACCTGGAACAAGAAGAAGAATTTTACATTTAGTACATGGACAATGATAGACTTTTCTTAATTTATGCATACATCAGTTGCAAATGCAAATAACTGCTTCCAGGGTGCAGAAAGCATGGCTATTAGGTGAACTTTGTTTAGTACCTGTCTTTACAGAGGAAATTAATATGATGCTGGACAGTTGTTGGACAAGTCTTCACCCGTTTCCTGTGAACAAACGTTAGCGAGCAGCTTGGATTTGTGCTATCGACCATGCAAACTGGGAGGCAATGCCCTGATACCTGGTATGCAATGCACACTTTGGTGTCATCAGACAACCAAAGACGAGGACAAATGCTCGTCTTTGGACATTAAGGTGAACTCCAGAGACAGCGACTCGAGTAGAAGACAGCAGCGTGTCCATCACTGTGATATTGTCAAGGTATGTTCTGATACCCACCATGTTTACTGCGTTTCAGTGAAAACATTACTGACCCACTTATTCATTCATTCATTACATGGACACTCGATAAAGTATCCAATCAGTTGTGTTTTTACGTGATGGAAAGATTTAAAACAATCGTAACCTGAGAGTGGCCATTGTTCCGTGATATTTTTGAATTTGGAATTAATTATTCAGATTTAAATTTCAGAATTAACAATTATAAGTCGCTTTGTATAAAGTATCCTTGTATAAATGTAACTCTGAATTGAGGTTTACATGGAACACACTTTTAATCATCTTCATTAATTCTGATTGGACAGGGGGTGGATGTGACATATTTATGTCTACCAAAAGAAAACAAACTCCAGTTCCTGCTTCTTCGTTTCATTTACAACATGGAAGACCACATAATAGGAACCAATTTCGCTCTGATTTTGATTTTAGATTTGAAGCACCAGCATACTGCCTCACAATGGTCAGCTGAGGAGGAGAAGGGAGGTAGAGTACTGTACCGTCATAACAACAGGACAAGAGAACGAGTGTAACGCCCGCACCAGGTTCTGCTATGGATTACTAATTGTCCACACCCTTTCCACCCATCCACCAACATACTAATCATCCACACCTGTATCCAATCTACTCACCCCTCTACTTATACTCCAGCACCATAATCATTCCCTGTCAGGCTTTGTTTCATCATGCATGGACTATTCCTCTCACGTATGCGTGGCCATTGTCATAATTTAGTATTTGAAATACCAATAAAGGATCTCTGAAATCCACTTGTAGTCGGCTAGTATTAGTCACGTCCCCGTGCTTTATGTATTTTGACTTTTCTCCACTGACAAGGTCGGCTGGTTTAGTCGTAAAATATCTAAACTACAGTTGCTTCAACCTGCTTTTTGGGCAGATCAGAATAACTTTGGGCAATCTCCAATAATTCAGTTTTCTTCAGCTTCTTTGCATTCACATCTTTTTAAGACATTTTACCTAAGTTTAACTTTTAAAGATGATTCATGCTGATTGGTAAAGGAACAGCATGTAAAAAGCCTCATTTGCCCCCCAGTTGTAGATGTGCATAGGCATGCATGACATATGCATAAATTATGAAAACAGGCCTTTATCCTTCAAAAGGACCTCCTGAAATCTTCGGTGAAAACCTGTCCTATATCAACATGGTAAAAATGATTGTTTATCCTGTTATGGATATGTTTAAGTCTCATAAGAAATGTGATATTAATAATACAGTATATTTATATCATATTTATTTATAGTTATAAAATCAGATGTGCCACATACCCACTATCATATATCATGAGCTGTGGAATTATCTATTATCAATATAATTACAAACTAAAATCAAGTAAAAAACATTTGCTTCTTGAGTTTAATGCCAGCTCATCCTCTTCACAACCTGAATGAACATCTACAGTTGAACTTCCTCTTATTAAACCCACATTCGTTTCTTAATGATGCGCTTTACTCGAAAATGTTCACACATGTGGTTTAAAAGGAAAGTAGTAGATACAACAGGCATGTAGATATACATGATATGCACCAACACACTAAACTGAAGGTTTGGAACAATCAGGTCAATTTTTTAAATTTACACCAGGACTTCACAAAAAATAAAGTGAAGTGTTGTCTTACAGATTTTTTTGTGGGTTAACTGCATGTTTAGTGATCCTGGAGGGAAATCTGGGAGTAAAACTCTTCACTGACCTCTTTTTCTTTGGTGCGGTGCTCCAGATAAGCTGATATAAGCAGTGTTTTTGTCTGACTGACTGTCACGAAAGACGAAGCTCGTCCCAGAGAAGCTGCATCAGAAAAAAAATGTTCAATAAACTAAGCTGGAGTTTTACTGCCTTAAAAAAGTTTTTAAACTTCAAAATTTATTTTGCACACACTGAAAAACGGATAAAAAAGCAGAAATTATGGTAGATATCTCAAAATGGAAACATGAAGTTTAGATTGACCATGACAGTCCATACTTCAACTTTAACTAAATTTATATAATAATTTATAAGATATAAGATCAAGCCAAAATCCTTTAAGGAGAAAACAGAAGAAAGAACATAAAAATACACAACATTTATAATGAGGACAAGAAGCATTCAGTAGCTTATCCATGTAAGCCGGATGATGTTTCTGGTGTTTAGATAGTAGAAGCTTGACTGCTGGTGACGTCCAGCCCTTTAAGGTGTCCTGCAACGGCCTGGAAAATACAAAACAAATTACTTTGAGGTGAAATGTTAAACAGTTCAAGAGAAAAGTAAAAGAACCTGATTAAACATTAAATTATTCTGTTTTAGGTTTTTGTCATCATCCTGATTAAGTTTCTGAATGTCCACAGATGAAGTGATGAACAAATTATCCACCATTCATGTCTTATCGAGGTCGTTAATGAAGCTGTTTAGCTGGTTTCTACAGAATTTAAAACCTGGTTGTATTTGGGTTAAAAACAAAAAAAGAACCTTTAAAAATATAAACCAATGTTTTGCTATATTTGGGATGCCATTTTTTAAAATATTTCTTCATGTAAAACTGCATGTAGAACAGCAACATAAAAACATGATATCTTTTTCAGGACAGCCTCAGTTGTCAGAAAACAAGGCTAAAATACATATAGCACCATAGAGGCTAACCAAAACAACAAAACAGAGTTATTGGGTTGGACCCCTTTTACCTCAGGAACTGCTTTAATTCTTGGTGTGAAAGATTGAACAAGGTGTTGGAAACCTTCCTCTGAGGTTTTCTCCTGATTGACATGACAGCATCACACAGTTGCTTCAGGTTTGTCGGATACATCCATGATTACATTAATTCCCCTTTCTTCCTCTTTCTGATGCTCAGTTTGAACTTCAAGTCTTCTTCACCACGTCTACATGACTACATGCTGCCATGTGATTGGCTGATTAGAGATTTGTGTTAAAATGCATTTTGAACAGGTGAACCTGATAAAGTACATAGTGAGTGTACCCACACATTTTACATTCTGAAACTGTAAAATGTGTCTGTACTTTGCTTTAGATCAGTAGTGACAACTTACTGCAGCTAAAACATTCATTAATTAGATTTTGGGATTCATGTTACTGGTTTCCATATGACAATGATCGGTTACACTTACTTGTACGTCCAGAGCAGGACTGTGGCAGAAAGGATGAGAATGACAATATTGGTGAGCATCAATTGTCTCAGCATCTTCATTGTAGACCACCGGGGGTAAATCAAGCTTTAGTGCAAAGAAATAACCAGTCAGAGCTGCTGCTGTGGTTCTGTAATAGATTCTCATGAAAACAGAAGTAAATGAGTTATTTTCATTCTCTCTCAGCTCCAGCACTTCACATCCCTTCACAGTGTTACAATAAAATGTCTCAGGCTTAGTGGTCACTGAAAATAAACATTTTGCTCAGAATCAGTAGAAATTTCTTTTTAAAGCCTGAACACACCGTAGTTTTCATTTCATCTTCAGTGATGAAAGAAAAAGATGACAGTGTCCAAATGACACTGGATTTCTGTTGAACTGTACTCAATAAAGTTGCTTCATTTTGTACTGATTGAGTTCTGTGTCACCATAATCAAAAATGGGAAGGATTGTTATTTTAACCAGCAGATTCGTAGCAAAGTGAGTGAAAGATGATTTATTACAGTACAAGAAACCAATCCTTGATGTAACCCTCAGCCTGTCTTCGTCCTCATTCTGTTCTTCCTTCTCCTTTCCACTCAGTCCTTAAAATCCAATCCACAACCATGGTGGTGTGGTGACCTAATCGAAACCATTTTTTTCTTAAACAAGTCCAGACATACAATAAAAAAACCTGCCTCAGGTTCCTTGGCAACTAGGCCAAGCGAAGGATAAAACTATTAAAATCCAAACAATACAAACCAAAAAAAACCACACAGATATTAATAATTAAAATCATGCCAAGTTGTAAAACACCAAATAATATAAAACTTATGAAAACCGAGAGCGGCCGTTATCGGCTATTATTCTTTTTTTTTTTAATCATTATCTCAAGATTTCAGGGATAATGGGATTAAATTTGTTTATTCAATAAGGTGGCTGAAAAGTAAGTGTGTGATACCTGATTTCATGACCAAAACAGACCCTCTGACAGCTGATGGGTGGGGCAACAGTCACAGTGAAGATGTGTAATTATGTGAATGAAGGATTGATAAAACTTAACAGTGAGACATGTTTCTCAAAGAAATATCATGTATATAATTCATTATCATTATTTTCTTATATCCTTCATTAAATTATGTATCAAGATTTAGAAAATGTACTCAGCAGCATTGTTTGTGCATGTGTGCTGGTTTTATGCTTGAGTCTGAAAGAACAGGAGGTGAGGGCCATGGAAGAGATTTGCATTTGCATTGTCGTACCCATGCTAAAAATCTGATTATTGATTATTGACAACTACTTTAACTTCCACCGGCAGGTTAATTCTGTAGTCAAAAGCGTTTGCTTCCATTTAAGGCTGCTTGGCAAGTTAAAGCCCTACCTGCCCAAGTATGACCTAGATAAAGTTATCCACCTGCTCATTATGGCCTGCATATTATTGCAACTGTCTTTATTATGGCATTGATCAGTCATCTCTTGACTGACCTCAGCTTGCCCAAAACGCTGCTGCTTGAGAAGATGACATGGTCACGTCACCCCTGTGCTCGCCTCCTTGCATTGGCTTCCTGTTAGTTTTAGGACCCAGTACAAGAATTTATCAATTGTTTTTAAAGCCTTAAATGGTTTGGCTCCCTCGTATTTGTCAGAGTTGCTACACCAGCATGCTCCAGATAGGTCTCTGAGGTCCTTTTCAGAGCTCTTACTGAAGGTGCTGAAGGTCCAGCTAGACTTAAATCCAGGGGTGACAGAACTTTCTCTGCTGCCGCTCCAAAGCTGTGGAACAGCCTTCCCTTTATATCAGAGCTGCTCAGTCTGTCTCTGGGTTTAAGTCTCTACTCAAAGCCACTTCTTTGTGCTGGCATTTGAACAAAACTGAGCTTGACATTTGAGTGTTTTACTTTTTATTCTAGTTTTATTGATTTTATTCTTTTATTGATTATACCTTTTCATTGATTTTATATTGTATGGATTTCATTTTTATTGTCTTTTTTTATGTGTGTGTATGTGTGTGTTTGTGTGTAGTGTTTTATTTTCAACTGTGGAGTGTTTCTTGTTCTATTGTTCAGCACTTTGGGCAACTGCTGTTGCAGAAAATGTGCTATATAAATAAACTTGAACTTGAAATGTGCATAAAGAAGACCAACCACTAATCTACCTATGCCTGCAATTGTTCATGTCTTATCTTTAGTGGAAAATGCTGAAGCCTAAATATTGTGAAATGTTTGATGTTTGAGGGAAGGACGTTGTGAACCTCCCCTTATAAATTCCTTGTGATGTGTATAAAATCACACAGGGGCAGCAGAAAAAGCCTCCAGGTGGCTCTGGATAAAGAGAGGTGATAAGTGGGTGAACTGCCCTTGGCAGGGTCACCTGAGGGAGGGTGTCTGATGTTCAAGACCCAAAACACCCAGTGATCTCAGGATACATCACTGATAATGTGACCAGGCTTTGCATTAGAAGATGTATCATCACAACAAGTGTTCAGTCTATGATGAAAAGTAAGTGCATTCCTTTCATTTGATTTGTGTTTATCACAAGCTCATTTTCACCACAGGCATTCATCAGAATAAGGTGGTGTGTCTGCTTAGGTAAATATCTCTACTAGTTAGCAGACACCTTCTTAAGTCTGCTTAGATGTCTGTGTTCTCCAAGAAATGTTCAATGTCCTCCTTTAGAAGAAAGAAGAAACAGCAGTAATGTTCCTGTCAGGAAGAATGTGCGCTACTCGTGCTGCTATGAATCTCTACCCACTCTGGCCACAAGGTGGTGCTATTGCCACATTTGTGTTAGTTTGGCCAGCAGAGATTTTTGTATGTTTTATTGGGCAATGTGATTTAATACTTAAGATTGTTTAGGCTAGACTTGCAGATTTTATATGCAACTGCCTTAATACATGCATATTTAATGTATATTTTATGGACATTTTTTGTTGACATAATATAGCACGTATTGCTCAGTTATTCATTGATATTTATCTGTTATTTCAGACTGTTATAGCGCTGCTGAGTTTGAACTTTCCTGTATCCTGACTGATACACCATCTTGTCTACCGTAAAATCCACGACTAGCTAGGTTTCCTGGGTAATACCCCAACAGATGTGTATGGTGTGGATGCGTATGTATGACTAGAGACTCTCCCTTATGAAGCAGTGGACAGAGCAGATACCTAGCTGGATTTAACGAAGCTCTGTTGGATAGCTGAAGTAGACTGTGAGAAATATCATCAGGAATTAAAATGGGTACCTGTATCAGCAAAACTGAATTAAAAGGAGATGCTAAAGTTATGCAGGCAAAGGGTCCAGATAATGTAAAATATCTAAATAAACAGAAAGAGACACATCAATTTGGTGGTAAAGTAACTATTCCATCATGCACCATGCTGGTTACAAGAATCAAAGTAAAAGCAAAATATAATACAAAAAAAGTAAAAGAAGCATGGCTTAGAACAAGCGAATAAGTGGCTTGAGGCAGAACGGAGAAGGGATAGTAGACAGAGGAGGAAAGGAAAAATAGACTCCATGATGAAGGAAAAGGAGGATGAGCTTGGTCTGAATACAGTGTTCTGTCCTTCCCCAGCAGTGTCCCAGCAACCTATACATGCAGACGTCACAGGAGCCCTCCATGTGATCCCCCTCCTCTTCCACAACCTCCTCCTTACAATCTAATCTATCCCCAATCTATCAAATGAATAAAGTCCCTGAGCCATCCACGGCCAAGCCTGAGCATTTCAATCTTCCCATGCCAACTGATAATAGTATAAAAACCAAAAGACATCCAACAGAACCAGATAGAGGCTGGATAGAATTAGCCACGCCGCTAGTGGGCATGCTCTCCCGACTCAAAGGACTAATGACTGAGCCAGAAACAGAAACTGAGCAATTCCCAGTGACTGAAGTACCCAACCCTAGGGCAGGAAGGGGTGAAGAGAATAACATATAACCAAATACAATGACGGTTTTTAGAGCATGGACAGATAGAGATGCGACTGAAGCTATAGCAGGACTGACTGACCCAAAGACAAACTCAGAAAACTTAACAAAGAAATGATAGACTTGAATAATAGCTATAAATTAAATGGTCTGGAGGATAAGAGAGCTCTAAAGAAAGCCCTAGGACCCTACTAGATACATGTAAATGGGAACTGGAACCCCAGAGATGAACAAGATGCTGTTTTACCCACTCAACACACTCGACCTTAGGGTGACAAATCTACTTTGATGCATAACAACTAAATGGACTCATAAACTAGACTGAACTATCATAAATAAGACTACACAAACCGAGAAAGAAAGTTTTGAGGACAACTACAGGAGACTAGAGCAACAGTACAGGATCTTATTGCTATCTGCTGGGTCCAGGCTACAACAATGTGGATACTCATGGCTCTCTCCAGCATAAGTCGGGTCCCAAAATTGAAGTAGTTTCTTTTATCACTGTTTTAATATAAAAAAAAAACAGACTGATAAATGTTCAGAAAAGCAAGACTCACCCAATACATTCTATAAATGTATCAAATCTTGTGTTCATTCCTCATCGGCCTCAGCCTGCTCATAACAACAACTGGACAGATAATGTTTTTAGCACACTGATTAATTAATTTGTTTAATTTATTACAATGCACAAACTTTTCTTTTTTCTTTTTAACAGAAACTGGTTAGACAGAGAAAATGATTGGGTTGTTCTTATAGAAGCGACCCCTCCAAACTTCAGCTTTATCATTGAAGCTAGATCAAAAGCTGACTGCAGGTGGTGGAAAACAAAGTTGCAGGTTTACTATGAAATGTATAAAGAGAGACTGAGGATTTATAATCTGCAGCTGAGAACTGCAAGACCATCTTTCTTTTCTGACATCATTGCTAAGAATAGCAATAATGCTTGTACCTTGTTTGTTACTGTTGATAGGCTAACTAATCCTTCTGAGTCAGTAACAACAGAACTTCTGTCCAACCGGGCCTGTAATGAGTTTGCTTCTTTCTTTACTGACAACATTAAAAAAAAATCAGTCTGTCAGCGCTTCTATGCCAGGGGTAGGACATATGTCCCTGTGCCCACTCACTAAATTGCCCACTCACTGGCTCTGACTGAGACCTGGATCCATCCAGAAAACAAAGGTAGTCCAGCTGCTCTTTCTGTCAATGCAGAATTTACACCTCACTCTGCTGGACGAGAAGGTGGTACGGGCATTCTTTCCGCTCTCTAAATGAGGACGAAGTCTCTAAACTTCTTGTCAACTCAAAAGCCACAAACCGTTCTCTTGATCCTGTCCCTACCAACATGCTGCAGAGCATTCTACCCACAATCACATCTGCAGTAACCCATATCATCAACTCCTCTCTTAAATCTGGTGTCTTTCCCTTTGCTTTCAAGCAAGCTCGGGTTACCCCGCTGCTGAAGACACCCACACTCAACCCAGCCCAGGCTGAAAACTACCGGCCGGTCACACTGCTTCCATTCATGTCTAAACTACTAGAGCGTGCCGTCCTCAGTCAGGTCTTGGGGTTCCTCCAAGACAACAACCTGTTAGATTCATATCAGTCTGGCTATAGGCAAGGTCACTCTACTGAAACTTCTCTCCTGTCAGTTACTGATTCCCTACGGGTTGCCAAATCCACTGGTCAATCCTCAATTCTTATACTGCTGGACCTGTCTGCGGTCTTTGACATGGTCAACCATCAGGTCATCCTCTCCACACTCTTGGAGCTTGACATCTCAGGATCTGTCCTCTCATAGTTTATGTCCTACCTCACAGGAAGATCCTTCAAAATATCTTGGTAAGGGGGAATGTCCAGATCACCTGGGCTGACAACAGGGGTGCCGCAGGGCTTGGTGCTTGGCCCTTTTCTCTTTTCACTGTACACCTTCTCACTCGGTGCTTCTCCTATCATTGCTTTGCAGATGACGCTTTTCCTTTCCTTCCTACCTGATGCCACAACCATCTCAATGCGAATATCAGCATCTCTTGCTGATATCTCTGCATGGATGATAGACCTTAATCTTCAGCTAAATCTGTCCAAGACAGAGCTCATTGTCTGTCCAGCTAATCCTTCCTTACCGCCACAGACAAGTGTGCAACTTGACTCTATCATGCTTGTGCCTACGTCTTCTACCAGGAATCTTGGTGACATGGTAGACAACCAGCTGACCTTTAAGGACCATGTTGCCTCGGTTGCTTGGTCTTGCAGATATGGAAAGACATTTCCATACAGGTTTCAGTGGGTCTAAGGGGGACGCCCCTTGACCTCAGTAAGCTGGCTTATGGTCCGTATTACAGAACGCTAACTGCACTGGTAGCATCTCTGTCTTCACAGGTTCAACGCCACCACCAGAAAAAGGAAGAATCCTCAGGAACAGGTGCAAGGCCCTCTGACTGGATTTGGCTTAAAGTAATGAAAAGGAAGTCGACAGAACCGAGGTGGACGGGACCATTTAAGGTGACAATTGCAACCACACATGCAGTGCAGCTCGAAGGGAAAGGCAATGTGTGGTTCCACCTGAATCATTGTGCACCAGCAGAAGCACCTGAAAGATCTCTGCCTGAAGTCAGGGAGGACGTGGCTCGGACTACAACTGCATTACAAAAAAACAAAAAAAACATTAAATGTATTTTTTATTTTAATTCAGTTTTAACTTGTTGCTTTTATAACGACTATCTTATGAAGTTTGATTTTGTAGCAGGGCAGCCCAGAGGGTTGTTATGTTTTGTAGTGCTTGCAACCCCATTCTTTTAATGCTTAAAAATCCACAGGCCAAGGACGCAGGTGCATACCGTATGTTATGGGTGTACGGCTATCTGGGTCTGATCCTCTTGGGTAATTTTGAATTGTGGTCTTAAAAAATAATACAGTGTCTCCTACCCCGTCCCCAGATCCCTCCTCCTTCTCTGTCGTTGAACATTCCATATTAACAAAGGCTATGCAAATAAAGATAAAGATTGGATTAGAAACAGGATGAATGCAAAGCAACTTGTGGCTTGACAAGATGGCAGCTTGTGCTAATGTTACAACACATGTAAGTTGTGTTATGTGTTCTATTGCCAGACCCACTCTTTGGACTGTCCCCTCTCTATTTTCCACTAACAGTTCAGTAGCTGACTGTATTTATCACCTCTATACCACTCAAAATCCATCTAACACATGTACACCTCTTGATGTTTTCTTCCAACTAGCTTCTGCTGCTGCCATTCCTCCCATCTTTATCCCGGGTAAAGAAAATCACTCCTATATAACTAGATTTAACTCTTTTGTTCTTTCAGTAGGTTCTTGGTGTGTGGCCACTACCAATGTCTCCACCTGGTAGAATGCCACTACCTTCACCACAGCCAGGGTAGACCTGTGGTGGTACTGTGGTGGCACAAACAGTCCACCATCAGCTTCAGTGGCACAGGATTCACGGACTCACCCACTTATATAGATGCCATTGGAGTTCCCAGAGGGGTATCTGATTAATATAAATTGGTTCACCAAGTAGCAGCAGGTTTTGAATGATCTCTTTGCTGGTGGTGCACCATTAATAAGAACATAGATCGCATTAATTATGTTCGTTATAAAGTCCAACATTTAGACAATTTAACCAGAGTTGTGGGCACAGCAGTTGAGCTGCATGCAAATTTTCTTCTGACGTTTCAAAATAGATTAGCAATTGACATTTTGTTGGCTGAAAAGGGGGACATTTGTTTCATGTTTGGTGAAGAATGTTGTACTTTTGTTTCGCCTCCAGTGTTGTAATAGTTTCTAGGAGGACACATTTCAATGTAGGACCAGTTTGTAATAGTTTTTATTTTAGTGACGGACGAGTATGAGCCTCCGCATGTAAAAGCAGTTACAAGTCAGCTTCATCACAAGAGCTCAGTCAAATCTTTGCCTGTAAGTAATAGTGCATGAGCATCGTAGTTCTGTGATGAATATGTTTGTTTAGAGAAGTATTTAATGACGTTCGTGTTAACCATTAGTTTTACACGAGTTGTGTGTAAGGTTAAAAGTCCGTGGTCGACGTACTGTTTCAATGTGCTGCATTTGGCGCTAGGCTGCAATTTCTTGTTAGAGAATTGTCTGGAAGAAAACAGAAGAGATGTTATAAGTTTGTAATGTTTATTTTCTGTTCATTCTTTCAGTCTTACAGATTGAATGGAAGCTTTAATAAAACTGAGGAGAGAAAAGACAAGCATCAATCCTCAACCAAACTTAAGGATTTTCCGTTCTTCATTCTGTTAACTATCTGTCTAGCTGCACATGAGAGATGTCGCCAGGCGAGGGCAGAATAACTTTCATTCCTAATTATTTTTATTTCCCTGATTGCTACTGCCTCTTTATTGGCTTTATGTGAATGCTTGTATATTCCATGCATCCGATCTTTGTGTGTAAAATGCATTACCACTGCTATAGATAATAAGATGCCAGGATCTCCTCCTCCATACCAAATGCCGCTCCTAGCTGGAGAACACCTACTTTATTGGACTCAGTGTATTCTGATAACCATGAAGGAGAAGATATTCTTTAAAATGCCTTATATCCTTTTTTTAAGGTTTAGGGAACCTACGTGAAAATGGGAATTGAAGAATTATTTTTTGTTAATCTTACTTTATATCTTTTAATTAAACATGCTCACTAACACATGAAATGCATAGGACAGCAGATTTTCAGTACAAGTGGGGTAAACGCAGGATGTTACATGCATGACTAAGAGGCTTAGCTTTGCATAAAACTGCATGGGTGATAAGATAAGTATGGGTTGGTCTGGCAGTTTGTCCACTGTCTTGTATTTCCTGCTCTACTCCCTTCTACACTCTGTGTCTATACTCACAGATGTACTGGACCTCCAAAACAGAAGACACCTCAACTGAGCAACTTACTCACACTTGTTCACAGCCAGGTGTGTGATAAAAGGAGGTCCTACTCAAGAGATCAACCTACATTTCTCTATAGAAAGGGTTTAGGGAAAGCTAGGGGATCCCAGCCATGAGAACTGACACAGCGTACTGTTGGTTTTAGGGCTATGCACTTTGAACCCAGACACTCCTAAACGTCATCCACCTCATTTCTGATTAAACAAACAGTGCTGAATAGGTAAAGTTTTATTGGAGTCAGATATTCTATGTTAATGTTTACCCTACTCTAAATTCAACACACACACACACACACACAGACAATTTACTCAAAATATTAGAATGCTGATTTAAACTGAGGGTAAATAACTCCTAACATAGTAAAAAAAAAGAAGCTTTTTCAGGATAAGTCTTTTTTAAACCATTTTCAACCTCTCTTTGAATTTATTAGAACTCCAGTAATGAACACTTCAGATGGGAAAAATGATAAATAATAATAAAAAGAAATAGTGCACAAACTCCGCTTTTTTTTAAAATTCAACCATAATGATGAACCATAACTCAGGCCTTTAAATCACCAGGGGTCAGTTGACAAAACTCAAAACATCAGGGGGTCTTGCTTGAGCAGGTAGACATTGTCTCAATGCTTATGTGGTCTAGCTGAAATGCTCCAAGCTGGCTCTGTGCATCTATCAAAGAAAGAGCAGTGAACAATCAGCTACTTGCAGAGATGCATCAAAAATAAAGTCCAACATAAGCTGGAAAGATTTCTGCCATTTTGTACAGGGTCTTTTGTTGTATGGACAAACCAAGTCAAGATAACATTCAATGTGGAAACCAGTTTTGGTAGAAGGCCTGTTACACACACATATGAAGCAGTTATTGATGTGCCTTACACTTACTGTTCTCACCCAGAATTTCCAACAGTTTGAAAATATTTTGTCCAGTAACTTTGTCTTAATTGACATTATTTAAGCAATGCTAAATGTATTAAATTAAAACTCTCCGTTTTACTATTACTTTGATCTGTTAATACATTGTTAAATTGATCCTCGACATCATCCTCCTCATTTATGATTCAACAAACAACGCAGAATAGATCAAGTTTTATTGGAGTCAGATATTGTTTAACCTATTCTAAATTCACTACCAACGACAACACAAAGTGCTTTACATGATAAAAAAACAATTTATGCATATTAAATACAACAAGACTACAAACACTGAAAATCAAAGTAGCATCACAATTAAAGAAAAAAAAAAGGAAAAAATTTATTGCTATCTCTCACACACACAGTCAGATATCCGCACACATCCACAAACAGAGCAGTAAACCCCCCCCCCCCCCCCCCATTCTAGAATAAATCTGTATATATATATATATATATATATATAGATATATATATATATATATATACACACATTTATATGCATGTAAATAATACACATAAAGTACTTCATAAAATAACATTGTAAAAAGTAATACACAGAATGAAATAAGATAACATAAAATAAAATTATGCAAAATAAATTAAAATCAAATAAAATTCAGTTAAAAGCTAAGCTAAAAAGGTCTTGAGCCTCTTTTTAAAAACAGTCTCTGCAGCCCTGAGGTTCTCTGGCAGGTTGTTCCACAGATAAGGATCGTAATAATGAAACGAGGCCCTGCAGTAGGTTTTAGTCCTTACTCTTGGAACAACTAAAAGACCGGTACCAGAGGACCTCAGGGTCCGCGAGGGTTTATTATTTAAGAGCAAGTCACATAAATAATTAGGCCCAAGACCATTAAGACATTTCTAAACCACTAAAAGAACCTTAAAGCAAAGAGAAATAATCCCAAGATACGGCTTCCCAAGTAAAATCTACAGTGATAACGGAACTAATTTTGAAATTGATATCTAATTGATATCTGGACTGGTAGAGAGGAACAATGTAATTATAAAAACGACAGACTTAGGAAAACTATGGAGGAAATGGAAAAAAAATTTGATATATTGTTTAGATTTGTTTAAACTACACATGCATATAAAACCAAACTCTAACAGAGGCCGGACTCCATTTAAAATCATGTATAAACAAAGGTATAGAAAAAGAACAGAAGCAGAAGAACAATGTGAACAAGATTAAGTATAAAAACTGTTAAAGACAAAGGAAGTCCTGAATGCTAATAGAATGCCAGATGCCTTTCTACCTTGGCTGGACACCGATGACCTCTGAAGTTGGTCACTGGATCCAGATCAAGAACTTAAAAGGAAAGAATTGTGCCCCACCCAGGTGGAAAGGTATTTCCAGGTATTGCTCCCCACACCAACTGCTGTCAAAGTACCGGAAAGAACTTCCTATATACATCTGTCACGTTGTAAAGAACAGATAACTTTAGTTTAGGTCTGGGATCAGGTGGTGACAAGCCTGACTACAAAGGAAGGTGGGGCCAATAAGGACCACTTATCTTAAACTCAGTGAAGAAATCAACAGTACTACCTGTCCCTTAGAAAATAATGATAGGTTAGAATTTAAGTGGTTACTGGTGACAGTGTGTATCAACCACTTGGGTTTTGTCTCCATCTCGTGGACAACTTATCAAACTACAGACCCAAAGGCCTGATGTTATGGGACCTTAACTCAGACAGATTGTGTATGGCTGTGTGGAGCATACATCCATATGTTCCTGTCACCAAACTGGGTGGGTCGTTGTGCAGCCGTGGATCCAAATGACCACTCTTTTATCATTTCAGCTCATCCGCAGGTGAACCAACCACACCTAGCGGAGGCAATACCAACCACACAGTGGTGGAGTCAGAAAATTTTCACTGGGGTGGCCAGGATGGATTTGAGATCATTTTTGGGGTGGCATACATTTCCCACTGCACGATGTGTCGGTTTGTAAAGCAAAGCTCAGCTGCAACGTCATGCATCATCCCAAAGAAAAAGTTGTGAAGTGCAGTTTCTCAGCATCGTGATGCTGCTAGGCAGCGACCGCTCCACAAATGAGCATTACAAATGTCAGTGCACCCCCAAACGAGTCAGGAACGCTTAGTAAAAGGTCGGAAGGTTACATAGTGCCACTTTAACAACAACAACAACATGATAACAATCATTTTTACTTTATTTATCCCAAATGAGAAATTCAGCTCTGCTTTTAATCCATCTTTAGATGTACTAGAGAGCAGTGGGCTGCCATGTTTTGGCACCTGGGGAAGAGTTGGGAGGGATTAAGGGCCCTGCTACCACATTAACCCTGCACCTCTACAATATCTGTAAAGCAGATTTATTCATTCATTCTCTGTACCACTTAGTCCATTACTGGTCGCGGGTAAGCTGGAGTCTATTCCAGCATTTTAACAGGTGAGAGGCAGGATTCACCCTGGACAGGTCACCAGTCCAACACAGGGCCAACACAGCACTCACTCCTAGGGAGAATTTAGAGCAACCAACCTAACATGCATGTCTTTGGACGGTGGGAGGAAGCCAGAGTACCAGGAGAAAACCAACACATACAAGAGGAGAACATGCAAACTCTACACAGAAAAGCAGCCGCTCCTGAGGTTCGAACCTACGACCTTCTTGCTGCGAGGATGCGTTGCTAACTGTGCAGCCTCTTGAAAGCAGATTAAATAATTAAATAATATTAACATTAAATAATATTTGGTGTATCTAGATTTCTTTTATTTATTATTTTTTTTGTTTGTTTGTGTAGGTAAAAGGCGTCGCTCAGTTTCTGTCTGGTCTGGTTTTTTCTTGGTATAAAACCGACATAACACGCAAATGTGACAGTATGTCCACATTAACAAAGAAAGTCTGCTTTTGCAAGTTTCAGCTTTAACGGATTTTGAACAAGCTGCAGGAGAGGTGTTGTAATCAGAAACTATATTAAAGCATAGTGCTGCTTCACTCTTTAGGCCTCATGTGTTTCCTTATGCTGGTTTATTTTTAGAATGTAAAGTCCAGTTTATGATTTATGTGTTGATTTACAAAGTCTGATTTTCACTGATGTTCATGACTTATTGTTTTATTAATTATAGTACATTTCTTGTCAATAAAATGCAGAATCTATGAAAGTGGTCTGATTTCATTCAAGATATTACTGGTCAACCAGTAACTTAGTAGTACCGTAGTACTAGTAATCAGTTTCTTTGTGGTACAACACGGGCACTCGGCAGCCCAAGCATTTGCTGCTGATGCCTGTTGGCGAGCGGTGGCTCTGATTATTTGTTGTTTGGTCACATCTGATAGCTGCCACTCTGAGGAGAATTTCTAACCACCAATCATCTGAAGACCAGATGTGTAAGCAGCAAGTGAAGCACCACTGACTAAAAATATATCACATGTCACTTTTTTTTTTTTTTTTTTTTGTATTTATACCAAATAAATAAATACAAAAAAAAAAAAAAAACTCAGTAAACGAACTATGAACAGCAAACGGAAAAAAATGACTAGAATGAATAACAAATTAACTAGAAGAAACATAAAAAAATAAAAAATATTTTTGTCAAATGATTCATTTTATGCCAGGATCCAAATTTTGTTATGTTTAGAATGACTTCTTTTCAGCAGCACGATGTATGGAACTATTAAACACACTTTATTTACAATTTAAATGAACAACCAACACATACATTTACAAACCACACATTTCTAAGCAATTAACCAAATCTAAAAAATCTAACTACTTCCTAATCTAACATCATCCAACAAAAACAAAAACAAACACTGAATAAATAAATTATTTACAGCAAATGTAGACATATAACTAGAAAAAATACAAAATAAACACTCGATAAATGAACTATTTACAGCATTTGGGGATGTTCTTTTTGATCCATTTCAGCACAGCTGGCTCCGTATGGGCAGAAACCAATGGTGTGAAAGGTGCGACTCAGCTCACTTTTATATTTTGGGTGTCTGCTCAGGCTGCGCAGTTCATGGATTCTATTACTAAAGTGCTGATTAACTGACAGGTCTGCAGGAAGAAACATTAAATCAGTTCTGCCAATTAATTCAACATAATTTTGAGACTGAAACAAGTGGGCGTCCTAAAGGTTTTAATATTTCAGTGAAAAGATAAAAAAATAAAAATATTACTGTCAAATTATCCATCATTTTATACCAGGATCCAACTTCTGTTGTGTTTAGGATGAACCAGTCAGCCACTATGAAATCTAGTTACCATTAAAATCACACAAAAATAACAAGAAAAATAACAAAGATAATCCTGATATCAGTCATCTGCAGCTGGATGTGTTCTGGAGTCAGGATCAGATCAGAAATATTGCCTGCCTGATGAAGACATGGTGTGTGAAATCAGCCTGCAGTTAGTGCCTTAGTGACATCCCCGTTCATATGGTAACGAACAAGCAGAGAGAGGAGCAAAGTATAAAAAGTAAAAAAATAAACATTGAATAAATGAACTACTTACAAACATTTACACCATTCCCCAAAGAGAATGGCTCTTTTTTGTTATTTTCTCTCAGTAGATGGTGGTGCCAGCACTCTTTTTTCTTCTGTGTGGAAGCTGTTTTTTATTGGTAAAAGAAAGAAAAGACTTCAGTCATCGTCTGCTACACGTTCTAATTACATAAAAAAATATATGCAGAGTGTTGTAGAAAAATGATTTACCAGTCAGTCTGCTGGCCATCTCCTGGTCCACAGTTTGGTGGTCGGCCTTCCCAGCGAGGTATCTGACCATCACTGAACTCACGGCTGAGCTTGTGATTTGAGCAGCATTACACCACTTTGGTGTAAAAACAGCTCTGCTGTTTTTGTAAACAGGCATTGTCCAAACAACAGCCCCCTGTGGTGGCATGGTCAGCACTTTGATCCGAAAAGGACACAATGAAACCAGGCAAAAAAATAATAATGTACACAATCCATCTCATTAATCCTGCAGTTTTTGTTGTTTCTCAGACGATATATATTTTTAAGAGCTCATTGTTTAGGTCTCCATGCTGCACCTGGGGCACATTTTTGAAAGTAATAATACTAGACAGTGATGGTGTCATCACACTGTTCCACAGGTCACTAAATGCGTCTTGGCTCAGTGGTAAGCTGTCGTAAGCTTGCCCTTCCATAACTTCTCTCCAGGTTTGGCAATGGGACTGATGAAGGGCGACCTCCTTGGCCTTGAGGACCCCTGTTCTCCTGAGTTGTTGCCACTGTGTTGCTTCATTTTCAGCAATGTCCCTCTTGGTTTGGCATCTGTGTGGCAATGTGGAAGAAGATGGCTGCAGAGGAACAATTGCATTTGAAATTTATACAGCAGCATGACTGAACAATCTTCCCTGTTACCATTGTGTATAATACCAACTAACCCTGCATGATGTCATGATGCCAGCAGTAGGCGAACTCTCTGGTCAGAATCAGTCTTTCAGGTGGAGCCGTGTTCATTAGATTGGATGGCAACCTCATTGGTAGGCTGAAAAATATTAAGAGGATCAGCACATTAACAGATTTAAATGAAATTATACAGATAAAAAAAGAAAAACTCTTCTATACATCGATTTGTTTTATTCTTGCTGCTCTGAATAGCTCTGATCATGAGCTTTAGAAAGATGTGTAATTTACAGTTAACACATTCCAGCATTTACTGGACATCAGCTGCAACAGATCCTCTCAGGTTGGATTTTGAAGTCACTCTGAAAACATCAACTAATACGTAAGACCTTCCCTGAAGCCCACCCAATGTAAACATAACCAATTTAAAATTGTAAAAAAGCTCTAAACTTACAGCAATGTCACATCTATCTCATTCATACACTTCTGAAAAGCCCTGATCCTGGCCTTTCTAGAGACATGTCACACAATGCTGAGAGACCTTCCTTGCCAGTTCTGGGCCCTGGAATATTTTCTGAATTTTCAAATCTGCCACTTATTACCTAGAAATGTCCACACTAGGACATTCATAACTTTGCCAAATCTGGTCCAATTTGTTTTAATTCTTGCTGCTCTAAATAGCATATAATCTGACCTTTCTAAGAATCTGGATCATTACTGTACCACCTTCCTGGCCAGTTCTGGGCCCTGGAATATTTTCTGAATTTTCAAATCTGACACATATTTTGACCCATGTCTGTTAAAGCTGAAATGTTGTGGGGCTGACGCATGGTAACTGTTACCACCACCATATTTAATCGTGGGTATCGTATTTTGTAGATGCAATGCTGTATTATTAAGCCTCCAAAAAAGGCGAGTGGAGTTCAAGCCAAAAAGTTCAATTTTGCTTTCATCTGACCAAAAGGACATTGGCCCAATACTTGGCGGGAGCATTGAGATGGTCCCTGGCAAACTTCAGTCGGGCACGGATATGTGCTCACTTAAGTAGCGGTACCCTCCGGACGATGCAGGACTGCAATCCGTGATTAGATACTGCAGTTGTAACACTAGTTTTTGTTACTGTGGTTCCAGCTTGCTTCAGGTCATTGACCAGTTCCCCCCCCCCCCGAGTAATTCTAGGCTGCTTCCTCACCGTTTTCAGGAACAGTCATTGCCCATGGGGTGAAATCTTGCAAGGGGCCCCAGGTCGAGGGAGATTGTCTGTCGTCATGAACTTCTTCCATTTTGGGATAATTGCCCCGACGGTTGACCTACTCTCACCAAGGAGCCTGTCAATTGAACACTGGCTCATCCCAGCCTTGTGCAGGTCGACATTTCTGCCCCTTGTGGTCGTCAGAAGCTCCCTCGTCTTCACCATCGTGGAGAATGCTTGCTTGCTAGCTGGCTGTTTACTGGGGGGAAACAGGTGTTCGCAATCAGCTAATCAAGAATGTACACTGGAGGAGAGAACGAAGAAAAATGTCAGCGATTGGCCAGAATTTTTGTGCATTTGAGGTGCCAAATACTTATTTTATTTATTAGGTTTTAATAAACTGTTTAAAAACTAATGAAATTTGATTTCCTGCATTGTTATTTAACATTGGCCCTGTCAGAGTTGAGATGTACCGATGATTTTAAGTGGGATGAATGGCAAAATTCAGTGCTGCCAAATACTTTTTGACCCCTGACTGTATATATATATATATATATATATATATATATATATATATATATATATATATATGTATGTATGTATATATATACTATGATGTCATGATTATATTAATTTGTAAATTGTAACACTGTAAACCAATGTAGCAGATAAACTTGTTATCAACACAAAACTATATAAGATCATTTATAAAATCACACACAACACCCACATGAACATATGCATTTACAATGTTTTTTTATTAAAATTTTTCCATAAGTTTCTGAAACAATAACAAGCATCTCTGCCCTCTCTACAGCTGCTCTCTCTCCTCCTGCCTTGCCATTGCTTCGCTTTCCCTTTCCTTTCTTTCTTTCTTTCCTGTTGCATGCTGGGAGTTTGGTGGTGGAGGAGTGTGCGGTGAGTTTGAATGAGTTTCTTTTTTCTCTCTCCTTTTGGTTTTCTACCTGGTATTTATTTTCTGGCTGACATGCATTATTTGTGAAGGTTGCTAGTGGGTTTTTGGTCAGTGGGTGGCCAGCAGGCGGGAGATGGCGTCTTTTGAGACGCTGTCCTTGTCTTTGAAGCACAGCGTGCGGGTTCAGCCCGAACCCACGGTCCCAGCCCGACCCGACGGTCCCATTGGAAACGGTTGCTCCTTGCTGTGGGGGACTGTGTGGGACATGCCAACCTGTCCTATGCTTCTGTGATAAATTAAGGTCTGGTGGTTTTCTTAAAGGAGGAGAGTATGGTGGCGGGGTTAATTGCTAGCGGCGTTACAGTGGACGGTGTTTACTTACAGGTTTCCCCGCTTGCGGTGCCTGCCTCTCCTGTTACCGTGTCGGGTGTTCCCCCGTTTGTCCCAAATGACGTTCTGGGGAAAGAGCTGCAGCAGTTTGGGAAGCTGACAAACAATTTTCGGACCGTGGGGCTAGGCTGTAAGAGTGAGAAGCTTAAGCATGTGCAGTCTTTTAGGAGGCAGGTGTTTATGTTTCTGAGCTGTCAGACGCAGATGCTCGATGTGTCCTTCAAGGTGAAGCATGAAGAGGGATATTACATGGTCTACGCCAGCACTGAGAACATGAAGTGCTTTGACTGTGGTGTGGGACACAAATGGATAAATTGTCCTAACAGGCAGGCTGGAGCTGTTGCTGAGCCGGGAGCCAATAGCGAGGTACTGGGGAAGGGTCGGGATCAGTGGCGGCTGGTGTAGTTTTCTCTAGGAGGGGCTATACCAAACTCCAAAACATACATATATTCAAAAAAAGCACGCAAATAATCTAATATAGTATCACTGTATTTAAATAACTTAAAACAACAAAAGCAACATTACAGTGACATGTAGTGCTTTACTTTTTGTACATGAATTTTGCCCTTCTATCCTTGAGAGAAGCAAATTTCTTAATGACTCTATGGTTAAAGTCAGGGATGTTTTTGACAAGTTCCTTTTCCATAGAGAGCATGGCCAATGCATTGAGACGATCCTGTGCCATTGTGTTCCGGATCCCTATCCTGTAGCCTTCATCAAGCTGAGCAGAAATGTTAATTTTCCCAAACATGGCTAGTCGCAGTGCATTTTGCATGTGGATCCCAGTTTGTTCGTGCTTCTTTGCTTTTTCTGAAAAGTGCTTTAAATCAGTCATACCTGTCTGAATCCATGCTGGGTCTGATCCGGGTGTTTGAAAAAGGAGGCAAGGAAAGTAGAATAAAGCATTAGCGTTACAGCGAGAGTCTATGAGTAAAGATTTTTGCGCCCGGGGGAGGAAACACGTGACCAATGAGTAACTTTAAACAACGTAGATGAACACAACAAATTTACTCGCTAATTATATATTATTTATCTTGCTCATCTAAAAAAGATATACATATATTTCTAAGTATTTTATTTAATTTTTTTTTTTTTCTTGTGGGGAGTGGTGAGTGGTGGGGCGGCTCCGTAGCGCCCTTTTTTGGCCAGCCGCCACCAGGGTGTAGTGGAATGGCAGGTAGTCAGGTTGGAGAACGGCAAGATCAGGTGGGTTTTACTGGGTTATCCGGGGTTCCCGACGAGATAGCTGTGAAGGTGGGCGGGGCAGGGGTGGAGTCGGCTCCGGGAGGAGCGTCGAGTCAAGTCAGGGAGGGCTGTGGTGAGAGACCGGGGTGTGGTGCCTAAATGTATGCCAGGTGGGGATGAGCAGGATGGAGGGCAGCGGGGTGTAGAGGGGCCTACTGTAGATGAGGGGGAGAAGATGGAGGATGACTTGGACTCTGCTTTGGTTGCAGATTCTCAGCACGGTGAAGATTTGTACACGCTGGAGGAAATTGATGGGTTTCTAGAAACATTTGGTAAATCCTTTAAAGTATCAGACTTTTTTCCAGATGTAGGGAAGTTTATTAGAAGTGTGCGCACCCTACAGAAGGTAGTGGGGCTGGATTTACTGGATGAGAAGAAACGTTTTAGGTTAAGGAAACATGTCACTAGTTTGAGGAAGACACTTAACTTGAGAAGGGTTTCTGGACGGTTGAAGCCTAGTACGTAAAGATATGTTGAAGATACTGCACTGGGTGTTTCTCCTCTGTTTGCCCCTTTATGCTCTCTCTTGTTAGTATGGGTAAGGTGAGGGTGGGCATTTTAAATATTAATGGAAGGTGGGATCAGCAGTTATTTCTGAGATGATTTCTCAGGTTAAACGTGGTTTTCCTACAAGAAACACATAGTGATAAAAGTAATGAGCTGGACTGGGAGTTGTGGTGGAAGGGGCAGTGTGTTTTCTCTCATGGCACGAACATCTCTGCTGGGGTAGCCTGCCTCTTTTCTCCCGGGCTGGATATTATTACATCCACAGTGGAGTTGGTGGCTGGTAGGGCTCTGGTTGTCAGGGCAGAAATACACGGCATCCATTTATGTTTCTTTAATATTTATGCTCCTACTTTGGGCTCAGACAGGCTGGATTTATTCCAGAAATTAAAGGATTTTCTTAAATCTTGTGACCACACTGAGTGTGTGGTGATGGGGGGGGGGGGGGGGGGGACTGGAACTGCATCACAGTGTTTGTACTAGGTAGGACTGGACAGGAACCCCATATGAGGTCATCTGCCACTTTAACCCAGATAATCTCGGAGTCTAATCTAGTGGATGTGTGGAGGGTTCACCATCCCCGGGGCAGGCAGTACACGTGGGTTAGAGTGGTGGAAGGAGGTGTGAGTGCAGCCAGGTTAGATAGGATTTACCCAGTAGGGTTCACAGATCATCATTTAGTTACACTGGATCTTCACATTTCACACACTATCAAGTGTAGCTCTGATTGGCACTTTAATATTAAACTGCTTCAGGACAGAGGTTTCTGTCAGAAGTTTGAGAATTTTTGGTCTTGTGGCGGTCTAGAAAGAGGGAGTTTATCACTCTGAGTCAATGGTGGGAAGTGGGAAAGGCACATATACGGGTTTTTTGTCAGCAGTACACCAGCCATTCTACATTTCGAGTTAAATCGATCCAGCGCTTAGAAGGAGAAATCAAAGATCTGGAGGACACGTTGTGTCCAGGTAGCAGTTCAGACGGCAGCAGAAAAAGAATGAATTGAATTATTTTTTAAGGGAAAGAGTCAAGGGTGCTTTAGTTAGGGCCCGGTTTGTCAGCATGCGGGACATGGACGCTCCCACTGCATTTTTTTTTGATCTGGAGAAGTCTGTTTCTCAAGCCAAGCAGATGGTGTGTCTCCGCCTTCCTGATGGTACTGTGATGACTGACCCGACTGAGATGAGACGACTTGCTGTGGAGTTTTACAGTGACCTCTTCAGGGAGGAGGCCTGTGACCAGCAGTGTGTGGCCGAGCTGCTGAAGGGGCTGCCTCGGCTGAACCCTGCGGACAGAAACACGCTTGACGCTGCCATCTCCTTGGAGGAGCTTACTACTGCTGTTGGTCAGATGGCATCTGGTCGTGCTCCTGGGCTGGATGGGCTGCTGGTGGATTTCTATAAGCACTTTTGGAAGAGTATTGGCATAGACTTGTGGGAGGTGTTGCAGGAATGTCCGGCCTTGGGTCTGTTGCCGGTGTCCAGCAGACATGCAGTTCTCTCTCTCTTGCCAAAGAAGGGGGACTTGGCTTTGCTCAGGAACTGGAGGCCGGTGGCCTTGCAATGCACAGACTACAAACTTTTTTCCAAGGTGCTGGGTTGGTTTTGGGGTTGGGTTTATTTCTCAGGTGAGGCTGCTATATAAGGAGGCATTTTGTCTCCTAAAAGTATGGGGTGGTTTGAGCTGTCCAGTGCAGTTTTAGAGGGGTTTAGACAGGGCTGCCCCATCTCTGGAATCCTGTACTCCATAGTTCTTGAGCCTCTTTTAACTCAGATAAGGGCCAGACTGTCAGGTCTTCTGCTGCCAGGGATGCCTTGGCGTCCTCCTCTGATTGTGTCTGCCTACGCAGATGATGTCACGGTTATTGTACGGAATCAGAGAGATATAGAGCAGCTGAGCAGTAGTTTGGAGTTGTACCAGAAGGCCTCTTCAGCTAAAGTTAATTGGGGGAAGAGTGAGGCCTTACAGGTAGGGCCGTGGGCGGACCAGGGTGTTCCTAATTTACCGGGAAACCTTTGTTGGGGACGACAGGTTCAAGATCTTGGCTGTGTTTTTTGGTACAGAGGAGTTTCAGGAGCAGAACTGGGAGGGTGTTGTGGACGGAGTGTGTGCCAGACTGTCCAAATGGAAATGGCTGCTACCTCAGCTTTCCTACAGGGGGCGAGCCCCTATTGTCAATAACCTTGCCGCCTCGACCCTGTGGCATCAGCTGATGGTTTTGACCCCACCGAGGGGCCTGGTGGAGGACCTTCAGAGGGCTGTCGTCGATTTTTTTCTGGTCTGGGATGCACTGGGTGAGTGCAGCGGTTCTGTACCTGCCGGTGCAGGAAGGAGGACAGGGCCTGGTGGACATTGCATCTCGTATCAAGGCCTTTAGGTTGAAAACGGCTCAGCGGTTGCTGTACCATTCTGGACTGCCATGGACTGACACTGCCTGTGTACTGCTGAGGGATACAATAAACATCTTTTTCTTCTTCAACCGGGGTACATAGATTTGCCTGGTCTGACTCCTTTCTACAGGTCTGTCCTGCAGGCATGGCAAGTTTTTATCTTCCATCAAAAGGAGTCTTTGACGGTGGGAATGTGGGTCTTGGAGGAGCCTCTGGTTGGTAATAGCCTCATCACTTCTCAGGGGGGGGGGGGGGGGCTTACACATCAAGTCCAGCAGACTGTTGACCAGGTTGGTGGAGGAGGTTCGTGCGTCACTACCAGGACCCCTCAGAGTGTTTGCTGAGGACAGGGCTGTTTTGGATCGGTGGGCAGCTGGTGTGGACTACCTGTTTCCATCCCTGACTGTCTCTCCTGCCATTGGTCAGTGGCAGGATGATGAGGACATCTTGTTGGCTTTTCAGACCCCAGTGTCAAGGGACTTTGAAACTTTGGGAAGGACGGCGCTGTATCATTTCAGTGTGAAAGTCTCAAATGTCCGCTCCTTGGTGGGGGTAAAGGTGTTGAGGTGGACGGAGGTTTTTGGCAAGGGTGTGTCCCTAGGGGGCTGTTGGCGGTCCCTGTATAAGCCCCCCATCGATAAACGGATGGGAGACCTCCAGTGGAGGGTTATACATGGGGCCATAGCGAGAAACGGGTATCTGGTGCACCTCAATCCTGACACAGGGGTGGGTTGTCCTTTCTGTATGCAGCCTGAGACGGTCCATCATGTGTTTACACAGTGTGGTAGACTGGCTGGGCTCTTTAGGCTTTTGGGGACTTGGTTTCAGGGACTAGGGGTACAGTTTTCATTTTGTTTGTTTATTTATGGTCCACGCTATTCTGCGAGGAACAAAGAGATGCATACACTTGTTAATTTCCTTTCAGGTCAGGCAAACCTAGCTGTCTGGAAAACCAGGAAGAATCGTGTGAGGGGTGTGGGGACAGTGGACGTGGTGATGATGTTGACAGGGATGCTGGCGGCTCGACTCAGGCTGGAGTTTGAATTTTATAGACTTACTGAAAGGATCGATGCATTTGTGGGAATCTGGGGGGTGCAGGATGTGCTGTGTTTGGTGAGAGAGGACTGTTTGTTTTTGCATTTTTGAGGGTTGTTGGTTCTGGTTCTGTAGTTTCTAAGTTCTGTAAGGTGTGAATGGTTTGAAATCTTGTTTATTAATGATTTGTATTTTGTATTTCGTGTTTATTTTTTTAAGTTTCTTTTCTTTTGCTTTGTTGTTGGTGTTGTGGTCATTTTAATAAAAGTGTTTTAGAAACTCAAAAAACTCTCTCTCTCTCTCGTTCTCTCTCTCTCTCTCTCTCTCTCTCTCTCTCGCTCTCTTCCTTCAAGAAATCCAGGACATCCCTGGATCTCTTTCTGCCCTGTGTCCTGCCTGGACTCTCAGCCACAGAGGGGCAACTGGCTGATGGGGTAGGGACAAACCAAGGCAAGGCAGTTTATTTGTATAGCACATTTCATGTACAGGACAATTCAAAGTGCTTTACATAAAAAAAGGCATTACAGATATTAAGAAAGCAGAAGGCAGCAACACATAGCAAAAATCACAATAAAATAATAAATTACATTAAAATTATTGAAAGCAATATAAGTTAAAAAGTTACCGTGCAGATTTCATACATAGACCGTCAGAAAAGAAATGTTTTTAACCTGGATTTAAAAGTGTCAACATTTGGTGAAAATTGAATTTCCACTGGCAGTTGGTTCTACTTGTTTGCAGCATAACAGCTAAATGCTGCTTCTCCATGTTTAGTCTGGACTCTGGTCTGGACTAGTTGACCAGAGTCTTTGGATCTAAGAGCTCTGCTAGGTTTATATTCTCTGAAAATGTATGTCATATGCTGCGTGCTCGCTCCACTGCATTTAAATCTGGCAATGAGACTGAGTACAAAGCTGCAAAGTACGGAGTGAGGAAGGCCTTCAGAGCAGCCAAGAGGCAGTACAGAGAGAAGCTGGATGGCTTCTACTCCACTGCTGAGCCCAGACGCATGTGGCAGGGTCTGCAGAATATCACAGACTACAGGAGCAGCTCCAGTACCATCAGCACCACTGATTGAACGTCAGGTTAAGTTGGCTGCAGGACACCAGTTTGACAGAGATGCTGAGCTGCTGATTTATTACAAAGATGCCCACCAGCCCACTGCTGTGGTGGAGGCAGGACAGGCCTCTGCAAAGCCTGGTGAGTGTAAGTTAGTCTAGTTATTGGGCCATGTCCACATGGAGATGAGTTTATGTGAATCTGCTAAAGTTTTATATTGTTTAGATGTTTTATCCACATGAAACCAGTGTTTTGGGAGCCTGAAAAGTGTAATCTTTAAAACCATGTTTCAAGGTGAATAAATATGAAAATAACACCATTTTGTTTACCTGTAACTATTGTTAGATTCATTAAAATAGATTTGAAAATGTAGATTTGGGGTGATTTTTCCATTCCTCTCATGTTTTAGGTACTCTGATGGGTGATCCAGTGGTGATGGTGAGCCTGTACCCTGAGGTCCCCCAGTCTGTGATGTCCTCACTCGCCTCACGTGGGGACTTTGTGTTCTTATTGGATCAATGGGGAAGTATGGACGATCCCATGAATAACAGCAAGCAGGAAGAAACTTGCATCAGCAGTGCAAGGGTATTCAACAAGTGTAAACTCAGTCATAGAAACACTCATATCTGTCTCAGCAAATTATCATGACTTTTTTCTGTGTCTTCCTTCAGGACACTCTGCTGCTCCTGTTGAAGAGTTTAGCAATGGGCTGCTACTTCAATATCTACAGTAATGGGTACAGATTTCAACACATCTTCCCGTAAGTGACTCAGTCCACAAAAATGTGTTTCAGTCATTAATGTCACATGATGATCATTAGATCAGATCAGGTAGTTTGTGTCTCTGAAGGCAGTACGAGTGTAGAGTACAATGAAAAGAGAATGGAGGAGGCTCTGAAGAACGCTGAGATGCACGCTGATCTGAGAGAAACAGAGATCCTTGAGCCCATCAAACACATTTACAAGCAGCCCTGCATTCCCAAGCAGCCCAGACAGGTAATAATGAACGTACACTAATGCTCCAGTCTAACATGGAGGTACTCATAGTTTGAAAACAGCCAATAACTTTAGCTAACTTTGAACATGTAGCCTCAAAGTTATCCTGATATCCTAATTTCATTCCAAACCAGCACAGTTGTCTCATCTGCAGAAAGAAATCCTGAAGTGATGTTCATGAACGAATCAATTATTTTAAACATCTTTTATTAAATGAAGAATGAGAACTCAGTCGCAGCTGCGAGCTGTTTTTTTTTTTTTTAATCTACACATGATTCACGCTGCCTTCACATCACGGGTCATGTGAGCCATCCTGGGAATCTGATGTCCAACACACTTCATTCACGTAAACGAATCTATGGACAGAAATTATTGTTCATAAACAAATGCTGTGAGTTCTATCCAAAAGCATGGTGAAATGGGGCCACCTTAAGGAATGGTTACAACGAAAACACATGCCAAATAAAGTTATTACGTATATTTCAGAATAATTCCCACAGAGTATATATTGTTGGGGTGTGTAAATTTGAATTATTCTGATCCAAGTTACTCCTGATTGAATTCTTTAAAAAAAAGAAAAAAAAAGAACAAGTCAGTCTTTTGAAAGGCTCTTTGAAAGGAACAGCTCCTTAAGATCCGGCTCCTTTCAAAAATCCATAATTTCCACCTCTAGTGTTTTTTTTCTCAGGCACAAGATATGTATAATGACAAACATACCTTTAAAATATAGCAGAAACCTTGAATCAGCATGAATATTTCCTATCCATTAGAAATTCTTTGGCTGTTCTGCTCACACCCAAATTTACACAAACCTTTTTGTGTTAATCTTACATTTAATTAGTCTCTATTTGTTCTTCATACTTTGCAACATGTGTTACTCAAACAGCAGTGTTACACACCTCTCATGTGATTTTCCTGAGAGTTTTCAGCTCATGTGAGGGTGTGATGTTGTTTCTCTTCCCTTGTTTGTCTTCACTGATGGAGAGGTGGGGAACACCAAAGAAGCTACTGATCTGGTTAAGAAGAATGCAGGTTCACACAGGTGAGACTACAACAACACAGACTGACAGTAAGTGTAACACTGTGGTTGTGTGTGTTTTAAAAACAAAGTTTGACTTTGTAGGTGTTTCTCTTTTGGGATTGGAGAAGGAGCCAGTCCTGCTCTTATCAATGGGTTGGCCAAGGAGGGAGGAGGTCATGCTCAGTTCATCACAGGGACTGACAGGATGCAGCTAAACGT